>NW_010305644.1:0-1289 GCF_000700745.2 Antrostomus carolinensis | reverse complement strand
CTGTCCTTCATTAATACTAGAACACTACCTCACTGGTGCAAACCCAGCTACAACCCCATCCCCCTTTGAATCTAGTTTAAAGGTGTATAAATGAGACCTGCTAATTCTTGTCCTAGAACCCTTTTCCCACTGGAAGTTAGGCCTTTTCCTGGTGTCTTATAAAACCAGCCATGATCAAAGAAGCCAAAGCCCTGCATGTAGCACCAGTCTCGGAGCCAAGTATTTATGGACTGGATCCTTCGATTCCATCCCATGTCATCACTTGCAACTGTAAGGAGGGAAGAGAAAACAACCTGTGCCCCAGACCATTTCATCAACAGCCCTAAGGCCTTGAAGTCTCTCTTCATTCCCCTCAGACTACGGGATGCTGCTTCCTCCCCAACTGTCTGGAAGATCAGTAGTGGGTAATAGTCTGATGACCGCCCCAAGTTGGGGAGTTTCCTAGTGATACCCCTGATTTGGGCACCAGGAAGACTACAGACTTCTCTGTGATGAGGGTCAACCTTACATATCAGGCCCTATGTACCTTTGAGGAGCAAACAACTAAAACTCTTCTCCTGATCCTTGTGGAAGAGGTTGTTATGTGGCTGGAAGGCCTATCTGACCATGATGAGACCTCTGGTATATGTCGCCTATCATCCACATCCCCATTAGACAGGCCATCTTCCAGCAGAACCTCGTATCTATTTCTCAGAGGCCCCCGGGGAGGCGAGGCGGGCAAGGAGGGTGCTCGCCTTCTGCCACAGCCATGAACTTGGTTCCACTCACCCTTTTCATTTAGGCTTCTCTCTTTCCCCTGACAGGGATAGGATACAGGGGCCCCTTGATCCTGGGTGCTATCTGGCAAGTGCTCCCATTTCTGTTGGAGGGATGGCAGAGCCTGGTTCCACCAGTCTGTCTCCATTTCAGCCTCCCTAACACTCCTAAGCCTTTCTACTTCATCTTGCAGCCTTTCAATCTCATCGTGCAGCTGTGCCACACCCATGCAGCCTCACCCCCTCCCAGGAGAACAGCCACTTCTGAGGGGACTCTGTGTCCCATCCGCAGGTTTCCCTGGCTCCAGGAACCTGCCCTTGAGGGACTTGACATTTTACAGCTTTTCTTTCTTTAGCAGCTTTTCATTGCTATGAAGATTTACCAGCCAAAAAGAATCACAAAATATGTCTAGAATCTTCCATAAATTTTTAATTAATCTTTAATTAATGCTGAGTAAGTACGTGCAGATGCTTATAAGTAATTTGCAAGTGAGCTGGAATATGATGATGGAACGACTTATCCTTGGTGCCATC
>NW_010305643.1:0-7961 GCF_000700745.2 Antrostomus carolinensis | reverse complement strand
ATAAAATTATAAAATAATTTATAGAGAAATGTATAAATATATCTTTAGAGACTGACAGGGTTTAGTATCTGGTGAGTTTAGGCTGACACACTCTTCAAGGTGAACAAAACTTCAATTTTGAATGCTTGATAGGCGGGAATTTTAGCACAGAGAAATTCCTATGACTGTTTAAATGTTGGCATTTTGTCATCTAACCTTGCTCATGAGACTAAACATTTTGAAATTTGTAAGAGTGAGGCTTTCCTGCCTGTACTGTGCCAAACAAGAAAAAGGAAAGCCACAGGAATGTACCTGTTAGAGCTCACTCTTAAGGACTCTGCATAAAAATACATTACAATATGATGATCAGCTTTATACTCAGCATCATCCCACCTGTGACCCTCTGGAAGTCATTGCAATTGCGCACACAAGAAGTGGGACCAACAAGATAGGTACCCAAATGGCATTAAGCCTTTTGCAGCTGTTGCTGCAGGAACTACGAGATCTGCTGTGCTCGACATGTTTTGGCAGATGTTACAGAAGCAGCACTCTGCTGAAGCTAGAGGGGTTCTTAGTACAGTTATAGTAATTCTTAGGAGAACTTTTGTAAGCAACCACAAAATAAAGCCAATAAAGTTGTAGACCAGTTGGGTGGGACTTCAATGCATGACCAAGCTGCAGTTCTTGAGGGATCAGCAGCCAGCCACTCTGAGTAAAATACATTAGGACTTGAACTCATTCAATACTTAACACAACTGTGGGTGCGATTCAGTAAATATGAATAAAACATGGATTAGGGTAAGTGGGCACCTGAACATTGGATGTTTACACCAGCAATTTAAAAATAATTGCAATGTGGAGGGAAGGAGGGAAAGCATCTTAGTCAATGATTTTTACCATCTGGTTGAGTTATGAAGTTTGGCTTTTTGGTGTGTTGACTTTGGCTGGCCACCAGGTGCTAACCAAGCCATTTTCTCATTCCCACTCCTCAACACGATCAGGAGGAGAAAAATAAGACAAAAATCTCACGGATCAAGGTAAGGGCAGGGAGATCTCTTACTAATTACCAACAAGGGCAAAACAGACTCAACTTAGAGAAATTAATTTATTTTTAATGAAACATAGCAGGATAATAGGAAATAAGAACAAATCTAAAAAAACCCCACCTTCCCCCCACCCCTCCTTTCTTTCTGGGCTCAGCTTTACTCCTGACTCCTTTGTCTCCTCCTCCTGAGCAGCACAGGGGAAAGGAAATGGGGGTTGAGATCAGTTCATCACACATTGTCTGTGCCACTCCTTCCTCCTCACTCTCTTCACCTGCTCTAGCATGGGGTCCCACTCACAGGAAATAACTTTCTCCAGTGTAGGTCCTCTCTATAGTGTGCAGTCATCCAGTGTGGGTCCCCACAGGGTCACAAGTCCTGCCAGAAAACCTGCTCCAGCATAGGGTCCTCTCCACAGGTTGCAGCTTCTGCCAGGAGCCTGTTCTAGTGTGTTCTCCACAGGGTCACAGCTTCCTTCAAGGCATGAGCTGCAGTGTGGATATCTGCTCCACAATTAACCTCCATGGGCTGCAGGGAGTCAGCCTGCCTCACAATGATCTTCATCACAGGCTGCAAGGGAATCTCTGTTCTGGTACCTGGAGCACCTCCTCCCCCTCCTTCTTCACTGACCTTGCTGTCTGCAGAGTTTTTCCTCTCACATATTATCACTGCTCTCTCACAGCTGCTGTTAAACAATCTTTTTTTAGTCTTTCTTAAATACGTTATCACAGAGGTGCTACCACTGTTGCTTATGAGCTCAGTTTGGCCAGCAGTGGGTCCATCCTGGAGCTGGCTGGCATTGGCTCTATCAGGCATAAGGGAAGCCTCTGGTGTCTTCTAGCAGAAGCCACCCCTGCAGACCCCCTGCTACCACAACCTTGTAAAGTAATCCCCGTACAAGGTTGCAGGCTCCTCATCTGAGTGCATTTTGTAGGTTTCCCTTCAGAATCAGGACTGAGATCAGAGGTATCATGCTTTGGTGCTGAGAAACAGTTTCACCAAGGCAAGTAGACATTTCCTTTCCTTCATTCATCACGAGTTAATTTGAGTATGTTATGACTGGTTGATGTATTTTTCACCTGCAGTTTCCACAGCAGATTATTGTGAACATAGGCATGTGAACAAAAACCTGTATCTCAGATCCTGACCTGCTCGTATCCAATATTCAAGTATCTCTTTAACCCCACCAGTACCCCTTATATGCTGAAAAAAATGGTTTGGACACTTACAGTGTCCAAATGTGTGCTTAGCTGGCCAGCTGTCTGCCTGGACCTCTCCAACAAAGGTCATCACTCAGCTGTGTTATCATAGCACCAGCACATTGACCTTTTTTTTCTTATTCACGCATATACTAGAAAACTCCTATCCAGTTCTGTGGACAATAATTTTTGCTCTATAACATGATACACTGAAAATAAATATGAATGTGTCACAGGTCTATTCTGAGGAATTCACCTAATTATGCAAGTCTCTTAATGAGATCATAAAATCTTTTTTCCTATTCAATGGTTCATTGCCCTTTTTATAAATATTAAGACAACAAGACAAAATGGCTATTATAAACAACATATCTATAGTAAAAAACTGAGCATTGAAGTTTAAAGTTAGGGCCAGAGACAACAAGTTGTGTGTGTCTATAAATATTTGCTAAAAGACTTTCACTTTTGAAATCTTGGGACTAATCTGAGATAAGAAGCTGAGAGAAAAAGCCATGCTGTTGTAATTTTGAGTTTCACTGCAAATTGAAAAAACAAACAAGTCTGGACTTAGTCAGACTTAGTGCTTAACATCAGCTGCTGTGACCTTCTACTAAAACAAGAATGACACACCACAGTTTTCAGATTCTAGTGATGGTTAGAACTGAGTCAATTCATGTCTGGATCCATATTGATACTGATTTACCAGATAATTAGATTTCAAAGAGAAAGTAGGCATGTAAAGAAATAGTTAATGCTGACATATTTTAGTCCAAGCAATTCAGAAATTCAGCTGCTGTTGAGTTTTAAATATCCCTTAAAGGTCAGAAAGTCAGCAGAGCTGACAAGATTTTATTGTGTTGCTCAGTCTACTTCGGCTCTGAAAGCAGCAATAAGACCTCTGCAGTTTCCACCTTTTATGCTCCCTGGCATCTTGAGTTTTCTACATGTGCATATTATTTCTGTCTGTAAGGTTTCTCATGTGGAAAAAGAGATTGTTGCTCAATGCTCTTATCGGAGGGCTACTTAGGTGTTGCATGTGGAGAGATTTATTAACTCTTTAATATGAAATCACATGTCTATGTTATCACATAAATATGCATACATCTATGCCTCAGTATTTGATAAGGAAAAGGAGTGCTCGCGTAGCTCCCAATGAAGTGGGTTTCAGGAAAGCAGGTGAAATGATTTCTAAGTGCTGGCAAGCTCCACCAAGCACACAGCCTGAGAGGAGAGAGACTGGCATAAGCCACCAGAGAAGACTGTCTTTTTCTGCAATGGGACAAACACTGAAAGATGGAAATATAAATTTTCCTAGTTCTGTGCGAGCCCAAGGGGGCAACACAATTTTCCTTGAAACTTTAAAGTTATCATTTTAGTTTTCCACCATGGAATACTCAAATAAAAGGCAGCATATGTCTTGGGTTCCACACATCTGTTTACCTTTGGGTTGCAATTTGTCAGCCTTCACCCACAGTCAATTTGGGTAGTTCCTCAGCTAAACAGCCTTTACCATGCATAACCACAAAACTGCAAGCAATGAAGCCCAAGCACTTCAAAGAGCAGGAGGAAGCCGGAGGTTTTGGAAGCCATCTCAGTAGCATTCTCTGGGGGATGGCTGGAAAGTTAATGTGACATCATCATTTAAAAGACAGAAATCTTTGGCAAGCACATAATCAGTTGTGGGCAATACCTTAAAAATAAATCCTCGGCTTTAGGACTTTGCTGAATCATAAACAGAGTGCCCAGAACTGTGGGAGAAACAGACAAAGAAATTAATGCTCTCCCTGTGAATAATTGCAGTTGTGAATAATTGCCCTTTCTCTCTCTATGCTTTCTAAAACCTCTTTTACAAAACCTTACATGTAATACCTGAAACCTGTGATTTTTTACAAAAGAAGAGCTGGACAGCTAAAACATATTGGAGTGGTACCAGTAAAGAGGAAGGGCACTTTATTGAGAAAGCTGAGCAAAGTCTGTAGAGAAAAAGATAAATTAGACATATCAATGCATAAGAAATGTTGACTGTTTTTTAGGCTGCTACAAAACCCATATTTGAAAACAGGCTTCCAAAGCATTTTTGGCTTGGAAAAATTATGTGAAAGAATGTGCTATAGAACTTATTTCCCTGTTTATTCTGCTACAGTGCATCTTCGAGCCATTCCTGAGAAGAAACATTTGTGTTGTGCACTGTTCTGTGCAACTTCTGCAGTTATATTTGTAATGGATTTCACGAAGGAAAAGTTTGAAAAAAAACAATTTCTGCAGTAAGACATGAATTTTATAAAGAATACAGCTGATAGTCCTGTTCCAAAAGAAAAATAGCACATTATTTATCCCACTGGTAAGGAGAATAACATTTGGTTTACATTAGGAAAAGAGAAAATTTAGAAAATGTTTATCATACATCAGATAATAATTACTATTGTTGAATTTGTTGTGTTGATTTCCACCTGCTTAGACTTCTTCTTACTATTTGAATATTATTTCTTCCTCACACAGCTTAAAATTATTTGAAAATAACTGTTTCTTAAAAATAAGTGCTTGGTTATCTGTGTCTACAGACAAATTGCAAAAAAATAGAGCTGGAGAAAGGCATAGTCGTTAAAGAAAATGGACTTTGCAAGATAAGAACTGGTTCAGTAGACCAGCAGCAACTAGCTGTGGAGCTCCTGGCTTCTGTGTGCAAATTTCAGTGTTGCTAAGTGAGAAGGCTGGCTTATATCTTATAAGCCATACATTTTGGAACAAGTTAACACGCTTTGTTGATTTAATCTTGGTTTGGTTTTCATTAATAGAGTGTGGATGGTAAAATTAGATTAGTTTAATTTGATAAAAATAATTGAGAGTCCAATGCTTTCCAGAGGCCGGGTATCAGCAAAAGCACCTAAGAGCTTGACGGGCCCAACTTATCTCACCCAGAGTCACATACTATTACAGTGGGTGTTCACAAATAAAGGGAAAACTGTGCAGGGTCTATTGTTGGTTCTGTTGATGTTTAATGCAGTTTATCATTAAAAAAAAAAAAAAAAAAAAAGAAAGGAAAGGAGTAGATACCATGCAATTAGCCAGTGCTCTGGGGACAGATAATGTGGAGACTATCAGAGATCATAACACCTGGGTAGGAAGAGAGATGTTAAGTGTTGTACATAGAAGCATGTAGTAGCACATCTTTCACAGAAATTAAAAGCCTTCAGTAGCCTGTTTTTTTCTCCTCAGCAAATCAGGCTGCAAATGGGATTTCAATGTCCCTTTAATGCATTTGGTTAGTCATTCTCTTCATTGCACTGCAGCCATTAAGAATATGATTGTTTGGCTACTTAGTCATAATCCTCTATTTAATTTTAAACCAGGGCAGAAATATACATTTCTTCGATGCCCATGAAGAACTTAGGTCCACTCTGACGTGGTTCCAACATTTAATAAAAGTTGTAGTGACAAAATACAAGTATTGTATGAGAAATTCCTTTTAGGACTACAGCATCCTAAATGATGGGTGTAACTGTTCGTACTTTAAAATCAAGATCAAAGTATTCTTCCAGTAGAGGTGATCTCTCTAACTGAAGCTTATATAAACTTTGAATGTTTGGAGGTTTGTTTTTGTTTGGGGTTTCATTTGCTTAGTTCGTATTTTTTTAATCCATATCTAAATAACAACTTCCTCCCACTGAAATTAGAAATTCCTTCTGGTAATGTATGGCAAAGACATACACCGATGCTCTTAGTTGCACTCTTCTGATTCTGACCTTCACCACAAGTATCAAAAAAAAAGATAAATGAATATTTAGTCTGAGTCAGTCTGGCCAATCTTGTATGCCTATGTTACACATGGCTATAGTCAGATCAGGTTATTTTGTGTGTACCATATAGACAAATTTCAAGTGAGAGGAACTGTTGCAGAACCACTAATAACTTAATAATGAAAGTTCAAAAAAATTCTATTAGTACTTTCCAAGTAGCAGCGGTTTAATTCCCAAGTGTAGTTCTAATGAAAGTTGAGAAAAATAATGCTTCAGATTGCAATCATCTGAGAACAGAGAAACAAATATTTCCAGTTCTTTGATGACAGCATCTTAGATTTTCAATATCCATGCCAAGGCTTAGGTAATTTTAGCTAATTTGTAAATCAGTGTGAATACTATTAGCTGTGTTGAAAAGGGTATGTTTGCTCATTGTCCTGAGGGCATAGGACTTACCCTATACATTTTTTTGTGTGAGGATGAGCTTCAGAAGTTAACCAACACTTGCCCTGATGAATAAAAGTTTCCATTGGTAAAATTCACTCTTTCACAAATAAAGTTTTAAGCAATATATTAAACTGTTCCATTTCAGCACTTAAGATACTTACCACCTAAAATAAACACTACTATATTCACAGAATCACAGAATTTCATAGATTGGAAAAGACATTTAAGATCATTGAGATCATTAACCTAACACTTGCCAAGTCCCCAACTAAATTATGTCCCTAAGCACTATGTCTACACAACTCTTAAATATCTCCAGGGATCAGGACTCCACCACTGCCCTAGGAAACCCATTTCAACACCTGAGAACCCTTAAAGTAAAGAAATTCTTCCTCAGATCCAATCTAAACTTCCCTTTGTGCAACTTGAGGTCACTTCCTCTTGTCCTATCACTTGCTACATGGTTGAACAGACCAACTCCCACCTCACTACACCCTCTTTTCAGGTAGTTGTAGGGAGTGATAATGTCTCCCCTCAGCCTCCTTTTCTCCAGGCTAAACAATGCCAGTTCCCTCAGCCACTCCTCATAAGACATGTGCTCTAGACCCTTCACCAGCTTCATTGCCCTTCTCTGGACATGCTTCAGCACCTCCATGTCCTTCTTGTAGTGAGGGACTCAAAACTGAACATAGTACTCAAGGTGCAGCCTCACCAGTGCTGACTACAGGTGTAAGATAACTTCCCTGGTCCTACTGGCCACGCTATTTTTGATACAGGCCAGGATGCCATTGGCCTTCTTGGCCACCTGGGCACACTGCTGGCTCTTGTATAGCTGGGTGTCAACCGACACCCCCAGGTCCCTCTCTGCTGAGCAGCTCTCCAGCCACTCCTCCCCAAGCCTGTAGTGCTGCCAGGGGTTTTTGTGGCCAAAGTGCAGAACCTGGCATTTGGCCTTAATGAATCTCATGCAATTGGTCCTGGCCCATTGATCCAGCCTGTCCCCTCTGCAGAGTCTCCCTACCCTCAAGCAGACCAACACTTCCACCCAGCTAGATGTTGTCTGCAAACTCACTAAGGGTGCACTCGATCCCCTTGTCCAGATCGACAGACCTGGCCCCAGTACTGAGCCCTGGGGAACACCACTCATGACCGGCTGCCAACTGGATTTAACTCCATTCACCATCACTCTTTGGGCCTGGCCATCCAGACCGTTTTTTACCCAGCAAAGCATATGCCCATCCAAGCTATGAACAGCCAATTTCTCCAGAAGAATGCTGTGGGAAATGGTGTCAAAGCTTTACTAAAATCCAGATAGACAATATCCACAGCCTTTCCTTCACCTACTGAGCGTGTGACCATGTTGTAGAAGGAGATCAGGTTAATCAAGCAGGACCTGCCTTTCATAAACACATGCTGACTGGGCCTGGTCATTTGGTTGTCCTGCATGTACTGTGTGATGGCACTCAAGATGATCTGCTCCATCAGCTCCCTGGCACCCAAGTCAAACCGACAGGCCAGTAGTTTTCTGGATCCTCCTTCCAGCCTTTCTTGTAGAT
>NW_010305642.1:1414-12249 GCF_000700745.2 Antrostomus carolinensis | reverse complement strand
GGCTGCTCCGGGCGGCGCGGGGGGATGGAGCGGGACAGGGGGAAGAAACAACCCCCTGGGGTGAGGTTCTGTGTTCGGAGTCGTTAGTATTTACGTGGATATAGAGCTGTGTCAAAATACAGGGATCGGGTGGGTTGAAAAGGTGTCTGTGTGGAAGGGATGCGGCACCGCGGTTTCTAAGTCCTGAAACCCCCAGGGGTACATCAGCAACAGCCACCCTGCACCAGCCATTTGACATCCTTCCAGCTCCTAACAACATTAAAAGAACATGTTTTAGGCATTGCAATTGTTTTCATTCTAGTGTATGCGATGGGCAAATAAACTTTTTTTTTCCCTCTTTTAAAATTAAAAGATTGTGTTCAGTTCAAAAACTTAAACGATTCAAAATTTCTCATACAGACGAGATTATTCATTGATAAATGGATATTACCCCTATAGCATTAAGTATGAGGTACCTTGTTTTCCCTAATAACTGAGAGTAATTTCTGTGTTTCCAGAATAACACTGTTTCAGTTTATATGATCAAACATCTAGTAAAGCAACATCATTTTGTCTAATACTTGTTTAAGGAAGCAGTAAAAAATTTGTTACACTTGGATCCTCTGTTTTATATGAAGGAGAATATTGTTAAGTTGCTCATTATTTCTTTTAGCTTTTAAATAAACAGATTTTACCAGCTCAGATAACCAGATTTTATCACCAAATGTTTGGAGGGGAGTGTTAAATTTTGTTTTTTCTTTCCCTGGGACAAGTTTTTGTTTTTTTCTTTCTGTGTATGATGAGATGAAACCTCTTGAACACTAAAGTTCAAACCAATGAAGGGTTGAAGGAATAAAGGCTCTTCATAGAACTTGTCAAAACTGAGTATTTGTAATAACAGCTGATTTTAGTACAACAGCAAAATATTGGAATGTTTGAATCCTGAGATTTTTCACAGAGCTGGATTCATCTCCCTTAAGTTTTATTCAGATACACCTTCCAAAAAAATAAAAGCAAATAAGAACTGAGGAGATCAGGGAGACATAGCACATACTACAGTGAATTAGTTTTATTCCTTCCAGTGTGTCTTCCTCTTATCAAGGGATATTTAACTATTTACATACATGTTTTCCAACTTAAGACAGATTCCACAGTTACCTGCATTAAAAAAATCCAAACAAACAAAAAAAAAACAAAAACCAAAACACCCCAACACAATCCTAGTTTGCTTTGAAACCAGCACCCCCAATGGAAGATGGGAGTAGGGACAACATACAACCTAGTAAATCTGGGCATTTTAACAGCCTGTCGTTCCTTTTCTCTCCAGCAATGTACAGCGGTATCTGCATCTGCGTGTTCCTTGCCGTGCTCTCAGCGAGCTCTTTGGGACAGCAAACTGTGGGCTCACACAATGGGAATCCCCTGGCTGCTGAGCTTGAGCAGAGCTTGACAGACCATCACCGCCACATCCGTGCCCCTTCGTCTGCTGGCCCACTGAAATCTGTGCCGCGGCTGGATGGAAGCATTGACCAGAGAGCCAACATCGGTGCCTTGCTGGCCAAGTATCTCCAGCAAGCCAGAAAAGGTACTGCCTATAGCTTACGTGCTGTGCTGCTACTGTGTCAGTGGAATTTCCTGCAGGGATACCTAGATGTTAAGATAACCCTGTCATCAGCTAGCATGAAATCCTAGAGAAGACAGGATGTAGATTTTGCCTGGTTAGTGCTGAACTGGAGAGTTTTCTCTTTCTCATTTACTGCAAAACTTGTCCCCAAAAAGACTTGTACATAGCAGCCACTGACAGACAGCTGCGTACAGGTAACTGAAGGAAATGTAACCTACCTGTCAGGTCATACTTCTGCTTTTATTTTTAACTTACTATTTTAATAGCCTTATAATTATTTTGGTATTATTTTCAGCATGTTGTATCTCAGGTAAAATACAGTAATTACATTTTCTTCCAACTTTTTCATTTAGTTAACCTCCTCCCTCCCTTTTTTAAGTTAGAAGAGCAGGAAAACTTTTCTGAGGATAAACACAGACTGAATGGCTAACCTCACCTCAGCCAGAGATACCAGGGAAGTCTTCCGAGTACTGGATTTTCCATGTATTTGTTCCCAGAGGAAGATACAAAAGTGTGAAAGCTTTTGAAAGAGCAGAACTCACATTTGTGAACACAATAACTAAAAGCAGTGATAAGTACAAGCACATTTGCTTCAAAACATGTCAATTTCTGTTAGGTTTTCAGTCCCAGGCAGCCTGGGAATACAGCCTTGCCATTACTTAAAGCCTCCATGACACTGTGTTTTTAACAAGGGCACAAGCACCGATAGAGTAGTGGAATTAAAGAGCTTCTTTCTTATCATGTGATTTATTAGTCACTTGAGGAAAAAAATGTATTACAAACGTGAGCTAGCAAGAGAGAGTAAAGCTGTCCCTGTTGACACCTGACAGGGTATGTTTTACACAGACACAAATATGTGCTGTCTGTGCTACCAGTAAAAATAAAAGATCAAAATCGTTGACCACTGGAAGTCCCCCCTAAGAAAGTATTTTTTTCCTTTTGAACTCATCTCTGTATTACTTTGTATCTCAATAGACTAATCATGGGCAGCCTAATTGTTGTCGCCTTTTGACTGCCAACCTCAACAAAAGCCACTACACAAAGATCATTTATTTATGATAACTTCACTCCAATCTGTCCACTGTACTGCAGGGAAAGAGGACATCTGAGAAGCAAAGAGGGCTCGGGGGGAAGGCAATCATGAGGATTACTTGGACAAAGAGATATTAATAAATTAATTCACTCCTAGCCCTGGACTGTGCTTAGGATAAAAATCACTTTCAGCATAAGTAAGCGCTTTCTCCTCTTCTGTCTCTCTGCACAACCTTATGCAGAGCACTTAACCCTCCCCTCCTGACAGCTTCACTGCTGACCTCTGTGCTCGGCAGAATCCTATTCCTGTTCTCGATGGCAGTCTGCAGTTGAGAGATGCCACATGTATTTTGTGCCTTACATTGCAGCCATACACATTCATCTCTGTACGTAGGATTGGGGCAAATAAGAAACAACAGCAAAAGAACCAGTTGTAATACAGTCTGAGCGACTTCATCTCATGTTACCAATTTACACAATATCCATTAAAGAACTTCATTTAGCCATTCACATAATCTAATGGAAAGAGAATTCAGCTATGAAATTCCACAATTCAACACTACAGCTAATGCTGTTCCTGAATAAGAATCTTATTGCAGGAGTCTACAAAGCAGAATCCTCCTTACCTTTCCCCAGTGTAGTCATTGTCACCCACCTACACGAAACCAAACTCCTCATTCTAGTGCTTGTAGCCATTATATTCTCTTAAATATCTGACTGACATTTCCAAATAGCTTAACCAGATGAAGTGAAAAAAAACCCACTTTGGAGTTAAGATGCCTTTTTGGTAAGTATTAATATGAGGGAGAACTTCCTGCATATGTGTTAATTGATATATATAACTAACTCTATGAAGTGACTGTTAGATGATGGGATTCTTGTGACATGGCTGGGCTAGTTGGGCTCTGGTTTGTAGATGTAATTGCTAGTTACAGAAGAGAAGATTCACAGGGACAAAACAGTATTAATTAATTTATAACAATACATACAATGTTCCCATCTAAACACTTATATTCTCATAAAAGTTCTGGGCAGCATTTCAGAAATCTCTGCAGAACACTCATGTCTGCTATGTTAGTCACTTTGAACCTGTCTAAACCATAATACTCAGTAGAAAATTCTGTCCAGGGGGAAAGAGAGTCTGGGCATTTGCGAGGGTTATCAGTCATCACTGATGGCATTTGCTGTTGTGATTAATAGAAAGGCTGACAATATTTCCAGTTAAAACAGTGAGAGAGTTAAATGCTCTCAAGAGGTCAGGGCTAAATGGCCGTGGAGTAGCCAAACTGCTACAATTTTGAGTACGTGTGCTGTACACTGATTCTGCAGCATCCACAGGGCATCTCCAGTGATATAAGGAAAGGTAATTAAGGTGCTGTTAATAAATTCATTTTACTGTTTGTGATCCCTAGCTTTCAATTAGCTTCATCTGCAGGCTTTCAGCATGAATCTGGCACCGTGGTAGCTACCAAGGCAGTGACACACACATTTACTGTCCTCTGAGGAGCCCTTGCCAGGCCAGACCAGAGTGGTACCAGGGGAGCCCTTACAGCCTGCGGGTCACTGCAGCTGGGAAGTCTCTTAAATACCAACATCTGAGTGATGGTTCTGCACTGTCTTAGCCCTGCCTGCTTCTACTGCCAAGAAGCCATTCTCATCAACTTAATTTATTTTGAATTATGAATATTAATTTCCTGGGTTTTGAATGTTTAACAGTAGACGTTCTTTTCTAGAGGTAATTAATTTTTTTTGCCATTTTCTTTTAGGTAAATGTCTAAAAGATGTCTGGTTTCCTTTTTTGGTACCTTTAACTCTGATCCCTCTGCAACCACTAACAAAACAATGCAGTTATTTTTGGTTTTAATAGATCATGTTCATTATAAATCATTACATGAGGAAACCTTGAAATACAAAAGCACAGAGTCACCAAAGGTTCCTTCAAAATGCAATAAACCTTGAGCAGGCGATTGTGTAGATTGGGATTTGTGGGGTTTGATTTGGGCTTCTTTTCCTTTTAGATCAGTTCAAGTATTCCTCAAGCCTCAATCTGCATTGAATACTAATATATTGAATCTGTTCCTTCCTCACTCAAGGCTTAAGCTTAATGTAATTATTAGCATATGTCAATTTTGGCCGTTTTCAGGGAGTACAGAGAAAAGTAATTTACCTTTCCCTGCATTTTTAGTTACCTAATGTGATGATGTCAAAACAGAGGATTACAGCCCTTTTTTTAAAAGCATAAATTCTCCTTGCAATAGTTTGTGTCTCTTTGATGCCCTAAGCAAGGAAGACAGAAAGACTAAGGCAGGATCAGAGATCAGCATCCAACCCTGCTGTGAAATGAATTATGAAAGCTTTGGATAAGCAATGAAAATATCACTGATAAGCCCTGTATAATTCCAGCAATAGACATCTCTAGCTGTGAATTCCAGACACAACTTTCTCAATTTCAGGACTATTCTCACTTCCCTACAAAGCCTGGGATTCGTAACTCTACCCTGCTTGTTACTGAATTTGCACTGTAAGAGCTCCTGTACTTACATTTACGGCTCTTCAAGCAACATGGGACTGTGGTGGGGTCCTGGCTCAGGCCTGAGTCTGCTCTCAGACACAGCTATTTTGCCTCTAGAGCAACTCTCCCAAAACCAGCAAGCAACAGGAAGAGCGAGAAATGGTCTGGACTTTGTTTCTCTCTCTTTCTAATGAAATAGGAAGAAAAAAGGAGAAATGGAGCCACTTTCCCTCCTGGCATCCAGGATGGAGAAAACTATGTGTTTATTTTACAATAAAAACCCAGGCCATTTTCAGAAACCTGTAATGTTTCTATGACGTTTTCCCCAGTGACATGACACAATGTTACATGGTCAGTTTTAAATCAAACCGTTTCAACTATTGCATACATCTGCTAATAAGTACAAAACAGATGAGAAAATGGATGAAAAATGTGCCCACTTACTTACTCTCTGTTCTCCCCAACGCTTTTTCTTTAGGTCCCACTGGAAGGCTCTCAGTTATGGGAAACAGGGTACAGAGCATTGATCCTACACACAGGATAAATGACAGAGATTACATGGGCTGGATGGATTTTGGACGCCGCAGTGCTGAAGAATATGAATACTCCTCCTAAAGAACAGCAAACTATAGCAACAGAAAAAAACCCAACCACACTCCCATGTCTGTACAGAAAGAGAAAAATTAATTTGTTGTCCTCTTCAAATCAGTGTTTTAAAATATACCATGTATTTGATGTAAATTTGTCTGTAAGACTTTACAATGCAATATATACATATGCAGAATTTTCCAGAAAATATTTTCTTTCTTTTGTGGTTTCTCATACACCAATATTATATTAAAATTATTTCACTTATCCTTTCTTGTCCTGTCACCACATGTTGCTGGGTGTCTTACTATAAAGAGTGGCAGGAAAATGCCTTCGTTCTGCCATGTAACTACAATCCATGTGCCGAGTTGTCAGACAAATGAGGCACTTTTTAGAGGAATCTTGTGACAGTCCCAATAGCTGTGAACTCTAAGGGGTACTTGTCCAAATAGAAACACAACAGCACAATGCTGCCAGAAAAGGGCAGCTATCTTCATGGTGACCCCATGTGTAAAGGGCTGAGTTATACACCAACCCCCGTGTTTGTAGTGGATAGTCCACAGTGCTAAAACTAAAAGAGGAACAACACCAACATGTGCCACCTTCCTGGCTTCATTATTTTACATTGTGAACCAAGTGTGAAAGTTCTGCTGCTGGCTGCAAATCATGGAATAAACAGCATTCCCTGCAGTGTGGTGAGCCAAGTGTTCATTCGGGGAGGGGGCAAGGAAGGTTCCCTGAATGGAGCAGCAGATGATCCCCAGGGGGAGGAGGCATCAGAGCAGTTTAGTCACAGTGTGCTAAAAGGAAACGGGTTGATCACAAATAACCCCAAGTCAGCTGTCAGCCACCAGCATGGGGAGAAGGAGAGAAATTGCTCCTAGCCCTTCCCTGGCACCAAGCAAGGCAGCGATGCTCATGGCCAAGCAGTGATCCCTGCTTCTGCAAAACGAGCACCTTGGGGACTCTGTCCAGCCTGTCCCCTCACAGTCATTCCCGGCTGCAAAAGGTCTTGTACTTCTGCTCTCCTCCTCCACCCCCGGGATCCCCTCCTGGAGCCCCTGGGTCTGCTCAGCAGCTGGTTCTCACACCTAAGGAATTCCCTAAACTGAACAAAGAGGTGATTTTGCGTTTCATAATTCACAGAATTTCTCCTGAATATGTGCATGAATGAGAAAAGAAACACATTTTTCACATGCTGAAGGCAGGGGCTTGCCAAAGGGAAGAGACAGGTGAGTATCTCTCTAGCAAACTACAGCAGTTAATAGGCAAAAACAATACATAGAGGATAACACACAGGAAATATTTGTACTAAACCAGAATTCTACCCAAACCAAGCAGACTGGGAACTAAAACCAAATGGTTATGCCAAGGGCTGAACACAAAAACATTTTGAGGAGTTGTTCCCAACAGCAGCTGGGAGAACAGGGCACACTGCAGCAATCTGCAAAGAAAGGGAGACCTCAGCACATGGTAACGGGGAATTTTCTTCTCTGGTAACATCAAAACTCTCTTTCTGTGGATCTCATCTTTAAAACTTGGAAATGCTTTTCTGCATGAACTTTTCTTCCTCTCAAGCTCCTTCCAGTCAACCAGTTTCCATGCCAACTTTTCTCAGTCCCTTTCCAAACATGAGTCCCTAAACACCTGAATTCTTTCCTTAGTTTTGACTATTGGCCACAAGAAAACTATGCAGAGTGCCTCCTTTTCCCCAAAACTTTCAACCCATTAATCTTTTCCCTTTCTTTTTTCTTTTTTTTTTTTTTTTAAACTCACCTGAAAATGCACAGATTTCCCATGAAAACTATGTTTCTTTAAAAGTAAGTTGGGAGAAAACTAAATTTCTACTTTACTGTATTTTAATGAATGTAACATTCAAACAACATTTAAAAATATTTCTACCCCTGGCTTATGTACTGAAGGATTCAATGCTGTAACGTTGTGAGGGCACCAGGAGTGGGTGGTGTTACAAATCTAGCCTTATTGCTGGGCAATGTTGTCATTAGAAAAAAAACAACCAAACAAACAAAAAAAACCCCAAAAAACCACAAACCTCTTTTTTATTCCTTCTGTCTTGTTTCCTCCAGGCAGGGGAACAGAGGGACAAAGATGTTTCATCCCATTCCTCTCCCTTCTGAAGGTCTCTGAAGACGTCTATGAAAGTGCACGGCCCCCAGTGCAGATGGATGATGGGTTGGGGGACTTTCACAAGTTGCTCCCCAGGACAGAGGCATCTTTTCCTTGCCTGCCACACATAAAAGTGGTTTCACCACCTGCCTGCTCACAAGGCTCCCAGGTAAGAGGAGCCCCACAGCTCGGTCCTTTGTGCTGCAAAGCTCCTGCCCTGTGAGCAAGACAGGGGTCCCTGGGTGGTCCTGGGGGCTTCAGTGCCCTTGCAGTTTCCAGGGCTGGGACTTTCTGTATCCCCAGCAGGTGAATAAGTTCCAAGGCACCATTCCCAGGCACAAAATGATGCTTCCACCCCTGCCAAGCCACCACCACCACCATTGCCTTTGACCAAGCAATTGCTCATTTTAAATCACAAAAACACTAATTACAGAAAAAAAATAGTTTCACCTGTGAAATGTGCTTTCTCCTCGTGCTACAATTACAAGCAAAGTTTGTCTGGTTTAGAAAGTGATTAAGAGAAAGTGCTGGTTTTCTTTGCCAGCCCACCACCAGTGTGACGTTTATAAGTAACCACACCTGCCACCTTTCCTGGATGCCAGAGAGCTTCAGACAAAACTTGGCCTAATTTTTTTACCCTCACTGCTCATGCTGTTTTTAATATTCAAGCTGTATCAGTGCTGTGAAATAAACCAGGGGAGTAAAGGGACTTGCGGTGACTCACCTGGCATCCAAGTGAAGGTTGGAAACATACATCATTTCCTCTCCTTTGGTTTCCCTGTCTCCAGACTGAAGGCTTTAGCCAGGCATCAGTTGCAAATGAAATCCCTCTTCTGACTGGGCACTGAAATAATGATCAAATGGAGTGTGCTCTGCAGATAGCCTGTGCCTGCTCCTGCCACTGGCTACTGTGTCTGCAGATACTTCTTGGGTCCACCCCACCCTCAGCCTTTTAGCAGAAAACAGCTACTTCCTGAACCTCACCTGGATTTCAGGCAGGTGGGAGCTGCCCAGCCCTGACAAAGCCACATGGAGATGCGCCCCAAGGCAACGCAACGCTGCCCAGCCACAGCCCTGCTCAGGTGAGGCACCCGCCGAATGGGAGCACTGGGCAGGGGGCTGTTCAGGACTGCAAGTCAGGACCTACAGGCTTAAATTTCTGCCTAAAGGGATCTTCTTTACTACCTAAAACCCAGCTCAGGACTAACATGGTGTCCTGGTTTCAGCTGGGATAGAGCTAATTTTCTTCTCACTAGCTAGAATAGCGCTGTGTTTTGGATTCAGTACGGGATTTGGTATGAGAAGAATGTTGATAATGTACTGATGGTTTTAGTTGTTGCTGAGAAATCAAGGACTTTCAACTTCCCATGCTGTGCTAGTCTGCACGTGTGCAAGAAACTGGGAGGGAGCACAGCCAGAACAACAGACCCAGATTGGCCAGTGGGATGTTCCATATCATACAATATCATGCTCAGTATATAGATGAAGGTTGGCCAGGAACTTCTCTCTCTCTCTCTCTTCTGGGATTGTGGTTTCAGGATTTTCTCTCCTCCAGGATTGCTAGCTGGGAGCAGGGTAGGCATTGGTCGGTAGGTGATGAGCAATTGCACTGTGCATCACTTGTGTGTATATTCTATTATTATAATAACTATTGGCACTGTTCAGCTCCCAGCTGACCTGGAGGTGCTAATCAGAGCTAAACAGGGGGGAGAGAAAATTACTGTGATAGTTTAACTTGGCTGGCAGCCAAACAAGACACAGTCACTTGCAGCATCCCCCAGCCCCTGCCACCACCAACCCCCCCCTGTCCCCTCCAGGGAATCGGGGAAAGAATTGAAGGGGTAAAGGTGAGGAGACTTGTAAGTTAAGAACTATTTAATGATAAGAGTAAAAATAAAATTAAAATAATAATACAAGTAATAATGATAACAACAGTTATATATATTCTAACCCAAGGGAAAAACAGCCTCAGGGATGGAGCCCCTGCAGCTGGGTATGATCCCCTCAGGTCCAGCAAAGGCTTTGGGCTGAGAAGTGCCCTGCAGAGCTCAGCACACACGGCAGCACATCAGCACAACCTCCTGGTGCCTGTCTAGGATGTGAGCTTCCCAGTGCTGCCAACTTTCCGACATTTAATTTAGCTTTACTCCACCGCATCTTTATGGAAGCGCGTGCGTAGGGGCTAAATTAACACTGGCAAAATAGCCAATCAATACCTCGCTGCATTTAAAGCCAGTTTGTTTTCTTTGTGCGCTCGATTCAATTAGCTCTGTTCCAGCTTCATTAACTTAATTTCAAAGCAGGTGCCGGGCAAATCGTGAGCTTACTGCAAACTCCACAGAAATGAGTGGGGAAGAGCCTGTGGCTCTGCCCTTACGTGGCCATGTATAAGACAGCTGGGAAAAGAGGGTGGAAGCAGCAAGTGTTCCTTCTGGGAGTGAGGGGAAACCCAGGCAGCCCCCCAAGAGCGAGGGGGCACCCACACCCTGGGAAGGGGCAGCACGTAAGAGAAACCTCAGCTGCACCAGCGCACCTGATCCTGAACGGTCCCAGCTGCCCTGGTAGCTCACACAGGAACACATGTGGATCCTGCTCTGCTTTGCTGCATCACCTCCATCCTCGGGGCATCAGCCGTGCTGTGCCGGGGACAGGCTGCAGCCAGATGTTTCCAGCTGCAGCCCAGCTCTGTGCATTTCAGCGAGCTCCCAGTGCCCCAAGCACCAACCAGGCGGGTTCTCCACGGCCTGAGCGCAGGAATTCACAAGTCAGACAAAATGTGAATGTTACAATAACAGCAGAGCAGTGAAAGGCTTTTTTGTATGTTTGATTTTTGTATCCCCCGAGTTCAATTAAATTATCTTAAAGAAATAAAATAATCTGTCTGTGGTCTCGTTAAAGCGTTAAGCATTCCTCAGTGCCTGTGGCAATGGAACAGCAGCTGGATTCAGCACAGCTAGAAGCCTGTTTCAGCAG
>NW_010305642.1:0-1404 GCF_000700745.2 Antrostomus carolinensis | reverse complement strand
GACAAAAATCTCTGTAATCTTTTAGATACAAACATTATTGACTTTTTAAGTATTCTCACATGAAAGCCCTCTGCCCACGTTACAGCTGAGGACACTGCTAAACACCAACAACTTTCAGGCCTTTTATTAATTTTCTTGCTATTCTGTGGTCTCGGTTGGCTTGTTAACCGAATTGAAGCAGGTCTGAATAGCACCCGGCGAGACGCCGTAGCACAGCTGAACAATGCTGATTCTTCAGCATGAATATGAGCTCCAGGAAGCAGATCCTGTCTGAACCAGTGGAAGGCAGGAGACATCTCACCAACATTGCTGGACTTTTCAATTCAACGTGGGGAGCTGCCAACAAATGTGTTCAGGATGTTGGGAGCAACTGTTAAACCTTTGTGCACTACAGCATCACGCTGTGGGGCCATCCAATGCTTTGGAGACATACCAAAGGAAGCAGGGGAAGAGTTTCAAAGGGCTGAAATACCAGTCTTGGCTCTTCAGAGAACATCCTATGTATCCACAGCCCAGTCTTAGACACACAGTTCTCCACACCTTACCCTCCTCTCATCTGCAACCCAGCTTTCAGAGGAGAAGGACCACATTCCTTGCTGTGGTATGGTGAAGATGCATCTAGTAAAGTTCCTGAGATACTTGGATATTGCAAGGATACGGAGGACCATTTCAGAGTGGAGGCATCAATTCATCAGCCATTTGGCCTTCTGAGGTTTAGTTTATGCAGTAGATCTGCTCTGCTTTGAAATCGTCTGAGTACATTAAATACATTGGCTGAGTTTCCAGATCGCTCATGCAGTCTTTGTTACCCCATGGCATAACTTACTGTCCTGAAGGAGAAACTAAGACACTCTCTAAATACCAGCATCGTTTCCAGAAGCAGAAACTGTTCCCTTCAAAATCCACTGAAATCTCTAGGGTGAAGCATCTCACACAGAACAAGTCCTGCACCCCAGTACACCTCCTTCCCTTGCACAACCTCCATTAGCTTCTTTTGTACCTTGAGGAGTTCAGCCTGACTCAGCTTTGATTGCCATGACCTCAGTGAGCTGCACTTACTCTCTTTTGGGCATTTTATCAGTTTTCCTTTCCCAGCAACACAACCTTGAAGCCCCATCCTTCTGTAGAGCCTGCAGTGAATACTAACCCTCTGGATTTTCCTGGCTGTTGAAGACCAAGTTTCCCGAGAGTTCCAGGCCTTTTGGGAAGCTGGGTTTATAATTCATCCTCAGAGACATGAAGGTGAATTATAAACCTTCAGAAACATGATAGCTTGATAGCTTGAGATATCAGCTTGAAAGTAAGTATATCCATATGATTCCTGCATGGAGGAGCAGGCAGGGAGGCAACCCCAGGCCAGGGCTGCACACAGAGAAGTGTGGTAGTTTCACTGGGCTAGCCCTT
>NW_010305641.1:6358-14836 GCF_000700745.2 Antrostomus carolinensis | reverse complement strand
TTCCTGCTCCATGCAGTTGAACTGGGTGTCTTCTCTGTCTTCCCCCTCCTTCTCCTTCCTTCTGGCAACGAAGCTCTCTCAATGTTTAGGCCAATGCTCGTCTTTTGTTCAGGTCAAAGGTCTCTCCTCCAGGTTCTCTCCACCTTCTTCTTTTCAGGACAGTCCTTCCCCTCACAAATATGGATTCACAGAGGCGTTTCTCTAGTGCTCATTGCCCCAACCTGGGCTGGGGGGGTCTCTGCCTTGAAACCAGGGGAGCTTTTCACTCTCACAAGGTGGCCCTTCCCCCACTACCAAAAAAATAAATGCCCCATCCCCCACAAACTCAACACACTGTGGACCTTTACCTTTAAATTAAGTTTTAAAGTTTGAAAGCATTGGTCTTCTGGTATTATTAGACAGGTGTTTTCCAAAGTGCCTTTGATCAAGAGATTTTAAAGAGATCACTGTGAGATCAGTTTTGAGCTGAAATTTAAGTTCTAAACATTTTAAGAACAAACATTTACACACCCTGAGATCAATAGAAAAGATAAATATTTTTCTGTGATGCATATTTAGATTCAATTAAAATCAACAAGTTTCTGTCCTTGTGTGTGTGTGTTCAAATGTAAAGACAAGTTGAGAGGAAACAGATCATTTTGTTTATATTCATTTCGTGGCACAAAGTGAACACAAGGACAAAAAATTGAAGAAAATATTGTTAACATCTTCCATTGCAATAACTTCAGAAGCCATTTGTAACAAATATTTTTTTTCTTGAATAATATGAATTTTGATGTGATAGTTTCCAGAACAAATGATTTGCAGGGGTTGAACTAAAATCATTAGCCAAATGCAACTAAGGTATAGACTTATAGAGTTTCCAGAAGAAATCCAACTTGGTTTATATCATCTTAAAGAACACATAAAAATGCTCTCATTAATTTTTCATATTTGGAAACAATCAAACCTAAGAAGAAATTCATTGACTTTGAATCCGTATTCAACTGCCAAATAAATTACTTTCTATTTGCATATTTTAAATCTTTTATTTAATAATCAGCATATGCTGGAATGCAATACAACACAACAGTGATCTGAACTATTTTTAACATGAAAATTGAATATGAAAGCAGGAAATTGAATCTATTTTTATAGTATCACTTTGCTTAATGGAGATCCAAAATACACCACTTCAGACAGCAATACAAAAATGTTTATTTTCCAGACAAATCTGAATTTGTCGCCCCTATGTTGCAGTATTGCTGACAAGTTGGGCGTAATGTATTATAAGTGCAACTATGGAAGCATTCAGATGTCTGCTCACTTGTCGTGATTCAGACTTTAAAAAAAAAATCCTAAAACTTAAAGCTGCTATATATTTTATTGCTCATTTACCATTTTAAATTTGATTTCAAGGACATATTCAGGATTAAAATATGATCTTCATTTTGATATAGTGAATTTGGTAAAATCATAAGTATCAGGAAGAATAATAAAATTTAGTCTCCCTGGTTTGCCTGACACACTAGTTTAAACTGTTTTCCTCTTAAAACTCTTCCTCCTATCTCCTTATCTGTTAAGTCTAGATACAGTAACTGATTATATGACAGTACAATTTTTGTGACATTTTTCCTTGGGGAAACAACAAATGTTGTTATCAAATACTTTGGATAAAATACTATTACTAACACATTTGAAGAGCATAATATTTCACTTTTTGTTATAAAAGTTTAATATTTTACTAGTCCTGAGTTTGAGAGAGCTACCTCACAGCTTAAATGGAACAACTGACAATGAAGAAGATACTGCTAGAGGGCTGGAAAGCAAAATAAAATGTGTTTGCACAAAACTGCCACTGAATGTTTATATAAATTTGTTTTACTTGGCACTGCAACAGATAAGACAAGTGCTACAGTAAATCACCAAAGTTGTACTGAGGGAATGATACCTAACAGCAAAGGGCTAGGAATCACAGCATCATAGCATGTTGTGAGTTGGAAGGGACCCACAAGGATCGTTGAGTCCCTGCATAGGACAATCCCAAGATTCAGACCATGTGTCTGAGGGAACATGTTGTCCAAATGCTTCTTGAATATTGTCAGGTTTGGTGCTATGACTACCTCCCTGGGGAGCCTATTCCAGTGTTCCACCAACCTCTGGGTGAAGAACCTTTTCCTAATGTCCAACCTAAACTTTCTCTGGCACATCTTCCTGCCATTTCCCCTGGTCCTGTCATTGGTCACCAGAGAGATGAGATCAGGACCCACCCCTCCTCTTCCCCTTGTGAGGAAGTTATAGACTGTGATGAGATCTCCTCTTCTCCAGGCTGAATAATCCAAGTGACTTCAGCCTCTCCTCTAAGCCCTTCACCAATTTAGTGTTCCTCCTCTGGACACTCTCCAGTAGCTTTATATCCTTCTTATCCTGTGGTGCCCAAAACTGCCCCCAGTACTTGAGGTGAGGCCGCACCAGTGCAGAGTGGAGTGGGACAATCACCTCCCTCGACCAGTTTGCAGTGAAGTGGACATGGTTGGCCCTCTTGGCAGCCAGGGCACACTGTTGGCTCATGTTCAACTTGCCATCAACCAGAACCCCCAGGTCCCTCTCTGCAGGGCGGCTCTCCAGCCTCCCGTTCCCCAGTCTGTGTGTGTGTCCAGGGTTGCTGTGTCCCAGGTGCAAAATCCTGCACTTGCCTTGTTCAAATTCATACAGTTGGTGATTGCCCAGCTCTCTAGTTTATCTAGATCTCTCTGCAGGGCCTCTCTGCCCTCGAGAGTGTCCACAGCTGCTCCGAATTTGGTGTCATCGGCACACTTAGCAGTCCTTCAGGTCCTATATCCAAATGTAGCTGTTCCTTTGAAGGCTGTTGGTGGGAATGCTCTAGGTCCAAAAAGTTCATTTCTTGGCAGGAGGCTGTTCATGGAAGCTCGACAAACAGAAAGCATCTACCACAGAATACAGTGCACTGCCTATAGGAGCTGTTCATAAAGTTAACTGGCTATCTAATTCATCACGACTGTACATCACAATAGCTAAAGATGTGATATTACATGACTTCATCATATATCTCTCTTTTTTGACCCATCCTTAATACCTCACCACAAGATGCAGTGCCATTAAAAAGAGTGATGAGGTTGTCTTCAATCAGTCTGTAAGCCCCTGCCCAGCTCTCTAGTTTATCTAGATCTCTCTTCAATCAGTCTGTAAGCCCTCTCTTCTAACAAGTAAACAGACATATCAAGGATATTTGTCAATTTCCAAGGAATTTCATCTTGCCAATCAGATATAGGTCTGCATTCCATTTAAAAAAACAGAGACCAAATAAGATTTAAATTAAGAGATCCTTACAGCCATGAGGCTTCTAGAGACCACATAAAGGAAAAGGGAAAGATAAACCACTAAGGATTCTCTCGGCTCCCCCAGGCAATGGAAATGTAACTGTTGTCATAAGTAGGTGAAATCCTACTGTTTGCTGGCAACTAAATTTAAAAAAAAAATGATATTACAAGAAGAGATTTGAATGATAATTACTTAAGTGTGAACTATCAACTTTTTCTTAGCAGAAGAAAGGAAGTATCTGGAAGCATCTGAGAAAGACCACATGCAAATCTCATGTAATGTGCTGTTTTCTTTTTGTGGCTTTATGTATAAATCCTATTTTTTTATAAAATGAGTCCTTGAGGCAGTGGATTTTTTTGGCTTTTTTTCTTTATTTTTTCAAGAAAGTAATGTTTCTTTGGTATTTCTGCTGCCAAAAGATCATGGCATGTATCTCAGAACCAATTTTTTGTTTGCAGAGTAGGCACGGGTGATGGCTTGCTGTGAAACTCAAAGGACCAGCACAGTGTTGGTTCCTTGGAGTTGCCTTTTACTGCAGACTGCCTTATGCAAAGCCATAACTCTGGACAGACCTGCAGGCAGGAAGTGGTGGAACTACCACATGACAGGTATATAGGATGAATATGTATGAAACCAAAATTTCCTCCTCCAGTAATCTAAGATGCCGATCTATGTGGTAAACTTATACCAGCACTTGAGAGCCAAATACACAGCCTAAAAGAACCCTACAGGTTAAGAACAGCAGTAGGTTTTTATTGCATGGCAGCTGAAATGTTGTTAGACCTGTTGGTAGTCAGCTGGGTTACTGGAGATTTCCCAAGATACAGGAACCTCATGGCTTTTAAATTTGTAAATATTCTTAAAATACTTGTGGACTGGGAATACAAGGAATTCTTTCATCATAAACATATTATTTAAATATAATATGTCTTGAAAAAACTGCTTTGAGGTTTGTTGGTAAAAACTTCTAAGAAACCACCAAGACTTCAAGAAAGCACCTAATAATTGTAATCCTCCTGCCCCAATTCAAAATCAATGATACTGTCACTCCTGTCAGGCATCTGTCCATCCTATTCCTAAAAAGAATCCATGATGGAGACTCTGCAAGCTATCTAGGTAATGAATGAGAAGGACTTTCCCAATACCTAACATAAATCTCTTCTGCTCCTCTCTCTGTCCACCAAGGACCTGGAAAATTGACTATTCCCTTGTTCTTTGGAAGAGTCTTCATATATTTCATGACAGCTATCATGTCTCCCTTCAGCTTTCTCCTCTGCAGACTAAGCAATCCCAGTCTTTCCTGATAAGCCACACTTCTAAGATGTCTGATCATGTCTCCTTTAAACTCTTCAGTTGTCCTACATTTTTTTCTTGAGAACCTGGGTATGGTACTCCAGCAAAGGCCTTAACAGTGATGAGCAGAACGGAAAAAAGACTTTTTATGTCCTTCAATCTATTACTGTTTATAAGTCCCAATAAGAATTTCCGTTTAGCCTCACATTCAGTTTGTGACCTGCCATATCATGACCCCTCACTAGATCCTCCTCTGAAGAACTGAGACTTTTTATGTCCTTCAATCTATTACTGTTTTATAAGTCCCAATAGGAATTTCCATTTAGCCTCACATTCAGCTTGTGACCTGCCATATCATGACCCCTCTCTAGATCCTCCTCTGAAGAACTGGTATACCATATCATGTTTGTGCAGCTGATTATTCCTGCCTAAGTGTACTACTTTTCATTTGTTTCTATAGAATCTCATCCTCCACTTTTTTTTGAGTTTATCAAGATTATTGTTCATTGTAGTCCTGTCCTCAAACATACTTGCAATTTCTCCACATATTATCTGACAATATAATAAGGATATTTTCCATTTTGTCACTCACTGAATGGACCAGGGCTACAGACAAATCCACCAGAAGCTCTTTTGGCAATGAGATGGTGATAACTACTCCTTATACACCTCTTGCTCTTCCCCTTCATTAAGTGGTAGAAAGACTATTCCAAGACCTTCCTCTAATCATTAATATGTTTCTATTTGTTACCTTTTATGTTGCTTCTGCTCTCTGTATATTACTGTTCTGTAACCTTTCTGATTAGATCTCTCACATCCACACCATTTTTTCATATACAGCCTCACTCTTCTGACATAGTTTCCTGTTTCTGTACCCCCTTCTCTTCTCTTTAAGAGCTCATGATTTTATTAAGGTGATTTCTTACCACTCTTCTATCAGCTGTGGAGATGAAAACAGAAGCTCTCACCATTGGATCCAGCTCCAACATCATTATGAGTTACAGAAAAAGATCCTTTCTCAGGGTTGCTGGATACTACAAAGTCAAAGCAAGGTGAGAAGGGTGTATCTTTACCAAAATTTAGTTTGAAGTTTAAGTCTACTTTTTCTCCTCCTCCTGATCAATTATTTGCTAATAGGGCTGTTAGCTATGTAGAAACAAGCTAGCATTATCCAAAGAACAACAATCCTCCAGTGTCATCCTACAATCTCCTCAGATATCTAGAAAATAGCTAACTTTCAAAATAAACCATGAATGAATACATGCAAGTCACTAGCTCTTTGCAATGCCAAGAAGGACAAGCCTCAGAACTGAAGGCAAATAATTACATCACTGATGCTGATACAGAAGCTCAAACCCTGTGATTTCAGGCAGGCTTGGGTGCAGTGGACTGAGAGCCTTTCATTCACTAACATGCTGACTCACTAACACAAGGAGTTAGCACTTCACCAGGGAGTCCTCTGCTTGCTGTCTCTCCCAACAGTAATAGTGACATTTTTTTCTGATACTAAAGTCTCTTTCATTGCACCTTTTTGACCCTTCAGTTAGGTTACTCATGGGTAGCTGTGAAACAATTGCTGATTTAAACTGGACAGTGAGTCCAGTGTGGTCACAATTTAGATGTCAGGGCCTGGAGTGCCCCAGCACCTTGCAACATCTGCACCAGGAGAGGGGGACAGCTCTGAGATGATGATGGTAGCAAAAGCTATGGGCCAATGAGGAAGAGCATTGGGAAGCCTTGTCAGATGCCTCTGCCCCAGGCCAGGAAGCTGCCAGGGAAGGTGTCTGCTCCCCTGCCACCCACAGCTCTTGCTTACTGGTCTTCATACAGTGGCAGACCCCTTCTGCACCCTGGTTTAGTAAATCAGGCCTCTACCCTTGCACTGCAGCTAGACCTGTTCTACATGTTCTCTGTTTCTCATACCTGTCTCTTCTCTTTGACTCAAAACATGTACAATTTGTTTCAAAACCCAAGATTAAAACACAAGATCTGACCCAGTCCTATGTTTCAGAGCCACTGCTGTTTCTTTACCCCTGCAAAACTCTTATTTACCTGGAATCGGTCTGGAAACACAAGCACAAACAAGCTGAGGTATGAATCTGCCTCTGAATATCATCTAGTCCAAACCCCTGCTTGGAGCAGGTTGCTCAAGGCCATGTCTAGTCAGGTTTTGAATATCTCCAATTTTATGGGCAGCCTGTGCCAGTGTTAGACAATCCTCATAAAAAAAGAAAAAAAAAAAAAGTTTTTCTTATATTTAAATGGAATTTCATGTATTTCAGTTCGTGCCATTGCCTCTTGTCCCATCACTGGGCATCCATGAGAAGAGTCTGGTTTCATCTTCTATGGGATAAGCATCCCATCAGATATTTATACACATGAATAAGATTCCCCCGAGGGTTCCTTTCTCCAGGCTGAGCAGTTCCGGCTCTCTCAGCCTTTCCCCATGTGACAGATGCTCCAGTCCCTCAATCATCTTCGTGACCCTTCACTGGACTCTCTCCAGTTAAGTCCATGTCTCCCTCGTACTTTGGAGACAGAGCTGCAGAGCTGCACCCAGCACTCCACATGTGTCTCACCAGTGCTGAGCTGGGGGGAAGGGCCACCTCCTTCCATGAACTGTTGATGTTGTGCCTAACACAGACCAAGATGCTGTTTGCCTTCTTTGCCACAAGGGCACATGGCTGGTTCATGGTCAGACAGGCATTCACCAGGACTCCCAGGTCCTTTTCTGACCAGCTGCTTTCCAGGAGTTTTGTTGTACAGCGTTGTTCCTCCTCAGGGGCAGGACTTGTCATTTCTCTTTGTTCAACCTCATGAGATTTGTGATGGCCCATCAGTCCAGCTTGCCAAGGTCCCTCCGAATGGCAGGACACCCATCTGGTCTATCAGTCACTCATCCCAGAGATCTATTCTTCTGCCCAGACAAGAAATAGGGTCTTCTAAGAAGGTCTCTCATTTAGGACAATTATAGCACAACAGAGGATTCATCACCATTGTGTTGTGAGTAAATTCAAGACATGTACTTGGAGGATCATACAGAATAAATATAATTCTCTTTAGACTTTTGTTAACAATCAGAAGGCACATAGTGCTGCATCTTATAAGATCATGTCAGTGGAATTCTGACAGCAGGAAGTAACAAAGTGCTAAATAAGTCAATTTCCAGTTATGTTGGATTTTATACTTGGGATATTTGGTTTTTTAGTATACTCATCTTGTCACTAAATGTGGGTGTCAAATTTATATTACAAACAGCATAACAGACCTTAAGAAAAAAAAATGCATTGCAAGGATGCTATTTTGTTGACAAGTTCTGGAGAGACACTATAAACCACAGAAAAGAAACCTGAGTTGCTTGTGATGTTACAGGGATGCTGAGATTGCTAGAACAGCTCTGTTAAACATAGTTGCTTATTTATTTTTTATATCAAATGGACTTTTAAAAGCTTTTTATGGTGTTATAAAATGAAAAGTCACTCATCTATTTCCTATTCTTCCTCTCATCTTAACAGTATGGAAATGTATTCCAAATTCACAGTGTGAAGGCCAGCAGTGTGCATCCAAAATCACTTATTTCCACAAATACCATGGGAAATGGAATTTTCCTAATAGTTGTCAGACTCTCTTTTAAGAATGGTGTTATTCCATCAGCTATTTGTTTTTCTTCCAGGATGTTAGTCTGACTATTCTCACATTCTTTTCCAGTGAGAAACAAAGCTACTCAGAAACCCTGATTAGAAAGTTGCTTATTTTGTGGCCCCAGTGGGGATCTAGGCACATAATCTTCAGTTCTAAGGTTTAACACTTAAAACTTGCAGACTCATGTCATACAATGCTGGGGATTTTGTGGTTGCTAATGTG
>NW_010305641.1:258-6332 GCF_000700745.2 Antrostomus carolinensis | reverse complement strand
GGGAAAAACTGCACAGTTAAAGCATCCAGTTTGTTTTTATATACTTCCCTTTATTAGTTTATTTTTCTTCTTTATTTATTTCAACACCACAGAAGAAATTCCAAGAGATATAAATGCTCAGAATCAGAAAAATGATTATGGCACTTTAATTGGTCACCAATCAAAATAAAATATACACTATAAAAACAATGGTATAGGATTTATATGCAGCCTGCTCTCCTTACTGCAGGTTATAGAAAAAAAAATATACTTGCAATTACTTTGTAATATTTGGCTTTGATCAACAGCACACTGGTGTGATCTACAGTGATTCAGGTGAATACCTTCACAGATGCAAAATGGTGCCTTCTAAACAATTCACAATACAGCTGGAACACACATCAAATCCCGTCAGTGTTTGGGAAGGGCGTGTAGCAAATCATACATTAATTTCTGAAAGCACAAAGCCATTTAGATGTGAGCAGTCAGTCATTCAGAACACTAAACATTCCATTGTTGCTGCGCTGGAATAATAAAGGATTATAAAAAAATTTAAAATATTTTAATCGAGTTAATGTATTACACAGTGATATTTAAATGCACTAGAAAATAGCCCAAGGGTGTATAATTCATTAATGTGGCGCAAATTCACATAATGCAGCAAGAAACTGCTTAGTGAAGCCTGCCTGCTGATGTGAAGATTTTGCAAGGCAGTGCTTCAGTGCAGAAGCAGGGTGAGGGTCATTAGGAGGCAACACACTTGGCTCCTTGGGAACATCACTCATCTGTGCTGCCATTACAGACCAACTCCTCTGCCTGATTAAGAGGCAACTTTAATGGGCCCTAAGGAGAAGCTATGCTAGCCCTCCAGGGCTGAGAGGAATGCTTCTCCAGTCCAAGATCTCAAGGTAGAGGGACTGAAGGGGAGAAATGACTGAATACGCTGGAAAATATTGTACAATTCCCCACAGCAGTTACTGCTTCTTGGTGCCATCAGAAGTTGCAAAACTAGATGGCAAAACAAGACAAGTTTTCTTGTTACCAGAATAGCCCTTTCAGCGATGAAATTTGTCATTTGTCAGTAGATTATAAAAAGTTACAGAGAAGAAAATGCTGAGTAATGAGGACATTGGATCTGTGTCTGAAATAGCACTTTAGAAAACTCTTGGTTTTCAAAGAGCCACAGAATGGTTTGGGTTGGAGGGGACCTTTCAAGGTCATCCAGTCCAAACCCCCTGCAGTGAGCAGGGACGTCTTCAACTAGGTCAGGTTGCTCAGGCCCCCGTACAGCCTGACCTTGAATGTTTCGAGGGATGGGGCTTCTACCTCCTCTGTGGGCAACCTGTGCCAGTGTTTCAGCCCTCTCATCATAAAAACGTTCTTCCTCATATCTAGTCTAAATCGATCATCTTTTAGTTTAAAACCATTTCCCCTTGTCCTATCGCTAAAGGCCCTATTAAAAAGTCTGTCCCCATCTTTCTTATAGGTCCCCTTTAAGTACCGAAAGGCCACAATAAGGTCTCCTGGGAGCCTTCTCTTCTCCAGCCTGAACAATCCCGACTCTCTCAGCCTTTCTTCAGAGAAGTGTTCCAGACCTTTGATCATTTTTATGGCCCTCCTCTAAACCCACTCCAACAGGTCCAAGTCTTTCCTGGACTGACAACTCCAGAGCTGAAGAGAGTTCTCCAAGTGGGGTCTCATCGGAGTGGAACAGAGGGGCAGAATCACCTCCCTTGACCTGCTGGCCATGTTTCTGGTGCAGCTCAGGATACGGTTGGCCTTCTGGGCTGCAGACACCCATTGCTGGCTCATGTCCAGCTTGTTACCCACCAGTACCCACAAGGCCTTCTCCGCAGGGCTGCTCTCAATCCCTTCATCTCCCAGCCTATATTGATACTGGGGATTGTCCCAACCCAGGTGCATGACTTTGCACTTGGCCTTGTTGAACCTCATGAGGTTCACACAGGCCCACTTCTCTAGCTTATCCAGGTCCCTCTGGATGGCATCCCATCCCTCAGGCATATCAACCACACCACTTAGCTTGGTGTTGTTGGCAAACTTGTTGAGGGTGCACTCAGTCCCACTGTCTAGGTCATTGATGAAGATATTAAAGAATACTGGTCTCAATATGGACCCCTGAGGGACACCACTTGTCACCTATCTTCATCTGGACATTGAGCCATTGACCACTACCTTCTGAATGCAACCATCCAACCAACTCCTCATCCACTGATCAGTCCATGCATCAAATTCATATCCCTCCAATTAAGAGAGAAGGATGTTGTGGGGGACCATGTCAAAGGCCTTACAGAATCCAGACAGATGACATGTGTAGCTTTTTACCTTTGTTTGCTTTGTTTGATGACAAAGAGATAATAAACCAGTTACGTTTATGTCAAAGTGTGACATCCAGGGAAATGCTGTTGTGCAAGGTATTAAATGAATGAAATAAATGAAAATTCAGCTGTGCAAACACAAGGCACAGGATAAACAGGAAAATTTAATATGTGAGTTTGAAAGACAGCACCCACAGTAAACCTGCACTATTCTTTGCAGTAAATGATGCTTTCTGTTTTTCCCTGTTACTTGTTTGAAGGAAGTTCTTTATTTAAAAGTATTTTTACTTGTATCATATTACACACATAAAAAAGAAGACTTTGTAAGGCACACTTTCTTTATATGTGTACGCTATGCCAAAACTTAAGCTATATATTTTTCTAGAAAACAGTATAATATTACAGTTATTGAGCTAGTCACAACTCTGCTTCTTTCCATTTTTTTTTACATCTTATAATTTCTTTTACTGATATAGGTTTTGGACTTCCATCTCCTTTCAGCTGGAATCTTTGTTTCTCCCACTCCTTGTCCTGATCCCAAGCTGTGTGATAATAACAATTATTTCACCCCAGAATGGTCTGGCTGTATTCTCACTTTTGTACCTCTTCTCTTCAGGATCTAGGAGTGGACCTCTGAAAGGTACCCTGGGGTTACGAACCTATGACAATTATTTTAAAAACAAATGACGCTTTACTCTCAGAGATGAAAGCAGATACGACATAAAATTTCAAAATTCTTTATATTCCACATCAGAAATCAGGGAGAAACTGGGATTTAAGACTTTTTAATGAAAACTGAGAGTCATCCAGCAGAACAGGAAGTTAAGACCTTCAGGTGATAGTTGGGTTTAGTTCTGCTGTTCCTTAGAACACTTAATTATTTATATAAAGTAAGATATCTCCAAGAAGTGCAACCCAGATGTTTCTCCACGTCATGTATGCTAAGGAGAAGAACAGAGATTTGATTTTTTTTTTCAAAAATCCAAGGAAAGTACCTACACAGAAAATCTATTACCCACACTAATGAGTCTCTCTCTGTCCAGAAATGCCACCTTGGAACCAAGATACCTCTCCCAATTTAAATTTTATTAAACTATATCCTTAAAAATTGATTAATTTCTGAGGAGAGAGTATATATAACTGTAAGATTCCCCAGTAATGACTTCTGCTTAAGGATTGCTCTGCTTTTATGCCTCCACTTCTTCTTGCAAGGCTCAGTGACAGTTTGCTCTCTTCCAATATAGCTGTGACATTTCTTGTCCTCTGTTCAGAGTCTTTTTTAACTTTTTCATTGCTCTTTTGAGCTTTTGGCTCTAAGCCTTCATAAACAAACTGCACAATGCATCTGGAATCAAGGAAGAAAATACTACATAATTATTAAGTTAAATATTGTCTCTTAGCGCTTATAAAGAAATTTTTTCATCTACTGTTTTTCCTGGTTGTTTCCCAACCACTTGCTGCTAAGTTAAATAGATACGGTCAAATACCACATGTTCAAACAACCTGTGGTAAGCACTCATAAATTATTACAGAAAAACTCCCTGCCTTCCAAATGCAAATTCATGACTCTTGGAGACCCAGCCTACAATGGTGTGTGCCTGTCTCCATCGTGCAGCCAAACTGAGGGAGATTGCTGAATTCCAGGCATCCGCATAGCTTGTGGCAAGCAGGAAGAGAAATTCAGCCTTTTACATGATAATTGGTCCCAATTACCTACAAGAAAATACAAAAGGTCAGATGAGACCATCCTGAGGAAGGCAGCTTACTTGGAATGGAGCTTGCCACTGTTTTCTGTTCACGCCATGAAAATTTCAAGTAGTATTATTTTAGTACAGACTTGAGGCCATTATTCTGAAGAATATTCTAGACATAAGACAGTTTATAAAATTTGTGCCTTTCCCATCATTTATTTAGTAAAATACTTTAAAAATTGTAGCTGAGTTATAAAATTTATTTAAAAATTATAAAATTTTTTTTGTGTTTAAAACTAATTGGTATCTGTGTATTGAATTACAAAATACAGTTTCATTTTAGAAAATAAATAAATCATTAGATTAGTGAACTAGGTGTCTACAATTCAAAATAGAAGTTCTGATGATTCAGACCAAACTGTAAATAGAATATAAAGTCATCTGCATTTCAAAAGCAATTACAATCCCATAATTTAAAATGTACCTTTTGTTCTAAGTGTATTTGAGTCTTCTCTGAATTCCTTATTCATAGCACTGAAGAGGCTTTTCTAGTCCTCAAAAGTATTATCAACATAAGCAATAATAGTGTTTTCCTCACTGATGCAACCATCTAGTTCCAATCCCCTGCCATGGCAGGGTCACTTTCCGCTAGACCAGGTTGCTCAAAGCCTCATCCAACCTGGCCTTGAACACTTCCAGGGAGGGGGTATTCACAAATTTAAAAATCAACACTTTAAACAAATAAATAAAAATCTAATTATGTAACCTGTTAAATTTTCTGTTTAGTTGAACCATTCTTTCTCCTTTGATACAGATTTAAACAGAAGATACAGACATAACTGAATGGATAAGACTGAGGGCTTTATTGAAATTCTTCTTAATATCTTTGAGTATCTTTAATATTTTTGAGTATCAGTTCAATAATACATAAGAGAAACTGTCCTCTGGTAAGTATTTTGTTTAGAAGAGCTCATACTAAACACTAGTGGAGGATACTGAAGATTCTGAAACTGAGAAAACTGTGAACTAGGAAAGGTGTAGTGCATATAGTACTATTATTAACCACTATCAACCACCTTATCTTTTTTTTCTCCTTGATTGTGACTCTGACTGATTCAGCTACATCTGAAATTTATGTGGGATTTAATGATGACCATTTGTCATCAGGGCCTCAGTGAACTTTCAAAGAACAAAGGTATTTTGTCTGCCATTGATTCAAGGGATTTGTTTTTCTAGGTAATTCTGTCAAAGTACTGTCAGATACATTAATGTAATTTCTTTTCTCTAAAAACTGATGGTCACAGTGTCAGGTCTCAGTTGACGTATATGAAAGTATTAACTTTTAATTATAGGTCAAAATCCATTAAAGAAGCTGAGACATGTCTGAACTATTGCAAACTGTCTCATCTTTCTTTTTTTACATCTATGTGACTGTACTATTACCTCATTCCTTTTCTGCTGATTGCCAGTTGTATGTTAATCAAAAATTAAAGGTAAAAAGTACGGTTATACAGCATAGTAATCCACTGAAACTTGAAGCCACGGAGCACTGAATATGAAAGCAGTAGCAATGTAAACTTCAAAAAGCACTGCATATTTATAGGGAACTTCACTTCCATTTTCATGGAATAAATGGTATTTTACGCTCCACACCATTTAGACCTCAATTTCTCCTCTGGCAAGCCAAGCTTTTATTTTTGTGAATCATTTCTAAGTAATTTATAACCAGAGCACTGCACCAGTGACAACAGCACCTTTGAAGTCAGGTAGGAACTATTAATCTGCTGTGAATGTTTCTGAGCAGCTTTATCCTCCTTCTCTACGTGTCCATTAAAAATCACAGAGGCAAGAATAAAGGTACCAGACACAAACACAAAACCTTAAGCTAACATACTCTTTGGTTTCACATGAAGGACCAAAAGGTAGTTAGAGCCACTTCTGGGCAGAAAAAAAAAACAACCCAACCAAAACAAACCACCAAAACCGAAGCCACAACCACTCTTAATTTTTAATGTGGAACATTAGGGTTTCAGTGTTCCTGAAATGCATGTACCAGTGGGGTGAGATC
>NW_010305641.1:0-228 GCF_000700745.2 Antrostomus carolinensis | reverse complement strand
ACCACGCTACAAAGCAAACATCAGGGACACAGAAAATGGGAAAAATGTAAGTTTTGATGTAAATTTAGCTCTCCATGACAGGGTAAAATTGCTGGTGAGGGTGGTGACTTGATGACACAGGAGAAGGCTATCTGTATACAGAAAGTGATGGGAAGTGTAGGTCTGTAAAGGAATGGGGGCAGTTACGGTTGGTAGCATAGAGGTGATGGGAACTGAGTGTGAGTGTTT
>NW_010305640.1:5320-7708 GCF_000700745.2 Antrostomus carolinensis | reverse complement strand
CCACCCGCCCACCCAAAAACCATGCCTGAAATTCTGTATTTCCAGAATGTTGCTCTGAACATGAGCTGTTCAATAGCTACCCTGCTCCTAAGTCAAAGAACTATAGATCCATAGAATCAAAGATGTGAGTTGGACTATCCCTAATACCCACAAACTAACTGGGTGATGTAAACTTCTGGCTGCAGATGTTCCTGCAGCCCTGCAGACTGCATCACTGTGCAGCAGAAGGGCCTGGCATGGCAGACTCCTGGCACTGGCATTTCCCCTTAATGCTGCATGTACATTTCCCCAGGCAACCAGCCGAGAGCTGTGCTTCCTTCTGCTCTGCACCACGGCCTCAGCACCACAGCTCGTCCAGCCACCGCAGGTTCATAAATCTCTAACACTTCAGTAAAATCTAACACTTAAAACAATTATGTAGCCCAGGATTATGACATTCACTTCCTGTTATTCTCAGTAAAATTTATTTCTACAGGTAAGTGAAGAGACCAAAAGGGATAAATAACTAGTCAAGCACTGCTTGAATTCCTTAACTCCACAGCCACATTAAGTGAAAACACAGAGGAAAGGTTCCTTACAAGATTAAAGCTTTTATGAATTGATTTTGGAAGCTCTGAAACACCATCTGACCTGTAGTAAACACCTTTTATTTGGTGTTTCCTACGTTTTTGAAGCAGCAATAGAGCTTTGGAGGGTCTCTGGTAAGAGATACACTGCCTGGAGCAGTTCAAATGCACACCCTGTGTTGTACACATACAAGGTGAGAGCAGAATAAAGCCTATATTTGCAATGAAAATTTTAGAATTTCAAAAATTTACTCCAGAAAAAAAGGGTTTGCATTTCAACATTCAGAGAAAATAAGTTTTCTGGTGTCCTCCTTTCTTTCTCTAAATGCTTACTTTCCTCACCACCTGTGGTTCCCTCTCTCCTTGCTAGTGTGCCTCCTGAAACTGCCTCTCCACTCATATTTGCACCTTTTTTACTCTGTTCCACATCGTCAGCCCCAAAGTCCCAACTCACAGAAGGCCCAAACAGGGGAGCTCCCTGGCAGCTTACTGCTGAGACCTGTGAAGCCACTACCCTTCTCTACCCACGTCTTCCGAGATTCACTGACATCGATCACATTGAAATCAGCCATCTTCATGAAGATGGCAAGATCATGAATTGACACTGGGGAGGTTCTGATTTGACCTAAGGAAAAGAGGGAGGGAGGAAAAGAAGGAGAAGAAAGAAGGAAAGAAAGAAAGAAAGAAAGAAAGAAAGAAAGAAAGAAAGAAAGAAAGAAAGAAAGAAAGAAAGAAAGAAAGAAAGAAAGAAAGAAAGAAAGAAAGAAAGAAAGAAAGAAAGAAAGAAAGAAAGAAAGAAAGAAAGAAAGAAAGAAAGAAAGAAAGAAAGAAAGAAAGAAAGAAAGAAAGAAAGAAAGAAAGAAAGAAAGAAAGAAAGAAAGAAAGAAAGAAAGAAAGAAAGAAAGAAAGAAAGAAAGAAAGAAAGAAAGAAAGAAAGAAAGAAAGAAAGAAAGAAAGAAAGAAAGAAAGAAAGAAAGAAAGAAAGAAAGAAAGAAAGAAAGAAAGAAAGAAAGAAAGAAAGAAAGAAAGAAAGAAAGAAAGAAAGAAAGAAAGAAAGAAAGAAAGAAAGAAAGAAAGAAAGAAAGAAAGAAAAGAAAAAGAAAAAGAAAAAGAAAGAAAAGAAAAAGAAAGAAAAGAAAAGAAAAAGAAAGAAGAAAGAAGAAAAAGAAAGAAAAAAAAAGAACCTTCTTTATGAGAACCCTAAGCTACCCCATCTGAATTCAGTGTTGGCCCTGCTTTGATCAGGACACATTGGACTAGAGACCTCCCACGATCTCTTCTGAACAGAATGTTTGTACAGTTCTGTGGTGATCCTGTGCTTGGGGTGGGGAGCTGGTGAACCCCTGAGGCTAGTACTGATTTAATTCATCATTCAAAACACCTTTTATTCTTTACTCTGCCCTTCCTAACAACTTTACCACATTTGGCAACAGCTGTACATACTTTAAGTAGGACTGAGAGGAACCAATTTCACTGTATCTTGTGTATCTTGCAACTCAAGATAAAGATCTATATACATATCTTTTCTACTATAGTTATATCTGTAAGTATGTCCAGACTGGGAGTTTCTTCAGTCCTTCATGAATATACGGACAGCAGTTCTCAACTTAGACTGATTTCAGTAGCAAGGTAAGAATGACCGTTCCCAAAATACTCATTCCCCTTCCTCAGCCTTCCTGTGCATTCTGCTACTAAGTCCCAGCTAGGCTCTTACCAACTCATCTTGTGACTGACAACTTAAAATTATGAATTTACATTTACCTAAGTTTTTGCTGTAACTTTTTTTCTCCTCACCTCTCAAAATACTAACATGATAGTACTT
>NW_010305640.1:0-5293 GCF_000700745.2 Antrostomus carolinensis | reverse complement strand
ATGGAGTTGGTAATTTTAAGATGTCTTTGTGACATCAGCAAGAAGTTGGACTTTTAAAAATTATAATTAAAATACAAAAATGCCTCTTTTCATTGTATCAAATTTTGCACTGAACAATTTCTTGAACAATTTCAGTGACAGTCTACTTGCTTTCAGAGCATGTAAAGAAGTACAGCTTTAAAACAAATAGGTAAACTTGACTTCAAAATGGTGTGAATTAAGACTGAATTACCTTTGACCACAAAGCAGATTTCTAAAGCAATAACTCCCATAATCAAGAGACATTTTCAGTATTTTTACAGAAAACAATTTATGTTTCATCTGACCTGAAGTGCTCCCAGCTTCCTCAAAATCAATATTTCCAAGGTGAAGTACACCAGCTACTACTCTAAAAAGATCAAGTTTTTCTGCATCATCCAGTCCAATCTTTTTCATTGCTGTGCACATTCTGTTGAAATCTCCGTGATCATCTAAGAGTGGATCCTTCAAGGAACCTGCTTTGAGATACTATAAAACAACAAGATAAACCAAAAATTCAGTACGTTATTTTAAAGTAAATGTAAGCAATTATTTCCAGTCAAGAATAAACCATTAAAAAGCATAAAAAGGCATGCCAAACTAAGCAGAAAGAGACAAGAGCTCTTCATATTGTACAAGCTTTGCAAGAAACCTAATTTGTTTTAATCTGTTGATACTTTGAAGCATGATCTTCAAACTTCAGCTTCAAAGCAAACTTCAAACTGTCTTCAGAAAGCAAGTTGGAGAGTGTGACAGCTAAGGACAGGAATACAGGATAGAGAGCAGTGGAAAGGAAGATTTTGGTTAAGGAAGCTATCACAGCACTTATACCAAAAAGTGCATCTAACCTTTAGCAGTTGAATAGGATGAGAAAAAGTTTGTCAGGCCATGGGAAAGGAGTACAGGACAAATCAGAATTGGAAGAGTTATCCCTATCCCAACACACTTACTTAGAGAAACAGACTTGTTAAAGTTTGATGGTGATTAAGAAACAGTAAAGTTGTTTGCAGTGTTCTACAAGTTAAAAGAATACCAGCTACATTTTAAAATACCAATTTAACATTTTGCTGATTTTTCTAATTTAAATACATCAAAAGCCATTTTCATTCTTAATGGTTTTAAACAGTAGACAGTAACACACCTGCATGCAATCAAGAGACTAACTGAACATGCACACTGATGTAAGCTTTTACAAGTACTTTAAAATGCTTTCAACTAAAAAGAATAACCAACTTTTAAATAGAAGCCTTGTTAATGTCAAATAAGCTAATCAAAACAAAACACACATGCATCTGAAAAATTCACTTCACACAACATTTAGACACATCAATAAAATTAAACTCCATCTTAATTATTTAAAATGATCACCTCGTCTTCCTGATAAGGAAAACACAAAAATAATTTAAGTATTAATTATTTCAGCTACTTTTATTAAAATAAACAGTCAATATTTTTCACAAAATGACAGAGCAAATATTAAATTTCTGATTTTAAAAACCTGAACAATGCAAAGTATTTCCTGTTAAAGTGGCTAGACTAAGTTTTAATGTCATTGAAATGCGATCATTTTTTGCACCTTCAAATTGACATGCCTGTAAACAAACAAATATTATGGCATTATATGTTCCACTATTTAATGTCCAATACGTATTTTCAGAATTATTCTTACAGTATGTCTTAGTTTAGACAAACACTTTTTTAAAATTAAGTTGTTTAGAGGAGATATTTTATGACAGAACACCCGCCTGTAAATCACATTAGTAACAGAAGATTGCATAGGTTCATCTTCCAGTAGCAAGAATAAATTACCAACTTCACTACAAGTCTTAATTTAAAGCAAATTAGGTAAACTATCTCCCAACCATCTCAGCGTATATGCTTGACAAGAATTAAGTATCTACCAGCTTTCTGCTTCACAGTAATATTAAATCAGTATTTCTGCATCTCACTCACCACCAACCCCAATTATATAAAATAGCCTATGTTCAAGCAAAAGAAATCAGCATTATGTGCTCATTGTTACAACATATAAACACTAGAAATCCAGGAGCAGAGTGGATTACACTGTTGACCTGAGCAAAGGGAAACATCTACACTATCATTCATAATAGCTAGACGTGAGCTATGTACAAGCTCAAGCCCAAGATACCAATGATAAAAGAGATGGCGTGGTCACTGGAGGAGAGAAGCTCTTGAGTAAACTCATCTTTGTATTATTCCATGTGAATATGCAGCTTGCCCTGCTACTGAATCCCAAGTATGGATTTGATTAAGATTTTAAGTATCTTCCAGCTATACAAATGAAAAATTCAAACTTTTGGTATGAACAGATGAAAAAATATATTAAAGAGCAGAGTAGAAGTTTAATGAAGTGTTTAAACGACTTCCAATTCACATATACTCTTAATTCAGATTAAATTCTTCAGTGTCCTCGTGCAAACTACCTCAAAGGCTTAAGTGCTAAAAATTCTGGTAATCCAGTTTTAAAAAATGTAAATGGAGATGGAGCAAGAGGAGAGAAAAGTTTTGAAGTTTCAAACTTTCTTCCAGGAAATGCCATGTTCCACCATACGTAACAGTTCATAGCAAGGGGACAACAAAAACCAATAAAGAACACAGTGTACTGGGGAGGGGGATATAGTCGTGCTGGAAGTGAGGTTGCAGTAATGTTCTATAAAACAGCTTGGAGCATCACTTCAAAAATCCAGACAGTAAAAATGGCTCTGGAAAAAAAACTACTGATTCTGACCTACTCCTAGCAGTAGTAGGATTTAAAAAGCAAATTAGAAAACATCTTGCAGAGATTTTTGTTTTCCACAGAAGACAAGCTGCATCACTAAGTGTTATATTATTATAAGAATAAAAAGGAAACAATTTTATATACTGTTCCATTTGGGGGTTTAAGATGCATGTTAAAATATATTTCTAGGACTGAACTCCAAAACCAGAGTTCTGAATACACCAGCTTTAACAGTACCCACTTAGACCTATAAAGATGTGTAAAATGAAGATTTCATTCCACACTGTAAAACTGTTATCATCAATTTCAGCTCTTATCTGCATTAGTAATATAAACTAAGTGAAGTACAAACATACCTCAGGACTCTTGCGATTTTGCAAAATCTGCTTGTCTGTTTCTTTGTTAGCAAAGTATCTGGTACAGCCTCGGTTTAAATACTGTAACAATAAAAAAAAAGGGGGGGGGGAAATGCATAATTACAAGACAGAAGTAAGGAAAACATATGCTTTTATTTAAGGCTTGCTCTACATACACACACAGAATGGTGGGGGTTGGAAGGAACCTCAAGAGATCATCTAGTCCAACCCCCCTGCTAAAGCAGGTTCCCTGCACCAGGTTGCACAGAAAAGTATCCAAGTGGGTTTTGAACATATCCAGAGAAGGAGACTCCACAGCCTCCCTGGGCAGCCTGTCCCAGTGCTCCGTCACCCTCACAGTAAAGAAGTTTTTCTTCTGTAAGTTTATATGGAACTTCCGGTGTTCGGTTTCTGCCCATTGCCCCTTGTCCTGTCACGGGGCACCACCAAAAAGAACCTGGCCCCATCCATTTGGCCTCCACACTTCAGATATTTATAGACATTGATAAGATAGATCCCCTCTCAGTCTTCTCTTGTCCAGGCTGAAGAGTCCCAGCTCTCTCAGCCTTTCCTCATAAGGCACATGCTCCAGGCCCCTCATCATCTTTGTGGTCCTCCGCTGGACTAATCATATAATAGCAACAACATGCTAGGTATTCAGAATTCATTCCTTGAAAATTTATTTTTTTGCATCTACAAAATTATAAAAGTGCAACAGCAACAACCTTCTATTGAAAGCTTTTAGATTTTGATAACTACAATAATTTTTGACACAGTGGGATATTAATTTTGTTAAGTCCCACTATCTTTTCTTAATGTTTGACTCTAATAAACCTATTAATGGCATCTGGAATTACAGAAAAGACAATCAAAATTAGGAACCAAGAAAATAAAATTTCTGGCCTATGTGTAATACCAAACTTTACTCCAGCAAGTTATATAAAACATCAGAAAAAATACACAGTAATCTTTATGTTTTCAGCAACATATAGGCTTTATAGAGTATATCCAGGGGTGAGAGGGGTAGGTTCAAAGAATTTGTGGTACTAAGTCCAGTGTAGTTTTATGGTCATTTTTTATATGCTGTGGGATAGCATACAAAAAAGCTTGAAGAGTATTAAAAGCTTACAACATGGTACAAGCAGAAGCCTAATTCAGAATCTGGCTTCTCATATTCCTCTCATGTTGTATAGTAAAGGGAACAGACCAGACACTCAGATAATGACTGACACTTCCAGCAGAATGAGATCGCCAGCTTTTTCTTTACGATTTGTTCAGCTGAAAGTAAGAACTCTGTCCAAAAGCTTGGACAGAGCCCTTTGTATAAAGTAAGCGAACTGTTTCTTTGCTCTAGCCCATGAACAAAGAAGATGTTTTCAACTAGGTGAACACAGATAATTCTACTCTTTGATTAAAGTTTCTACACAAAATTCTAGAAAATAAAATATTCTTCAAAGCATTTCTAGCAGCAGAAGAAAACTAGGTGACAGATTTAATATTAAAACAAAGTGACAAGAAACTGTTGAAAGTTAGTTTGGTGTTTAACAAAATACTTAAAAGTTTTCTTTATCAGCCAATAAAAATGCAAAGCACAGCATATTTTAAACACAACAATATATCCCTGTATTACAGCATTAGTAACACGATCCCAGAAACTGGGGGTTGGAAGTGAAAAAAGGCTGTACTTTTCAAGAAGAGAGTGTGCAAACTTATCTGACAGGCTGAGAATGTGAACCAGCCTGATATTCAATAATAACCTTTGTAGGAGACATTTAAACAGAAGATAATGTGTTTCATTTGAAAGCTAAAAACTCAAGAAAATTTACATATTAAACTAGGATAAATTATATTTTAAAAACACACAAATACACAGCTTGACATTATATATATAACATCTAAATACCATTGCAGTTTTTTTAAAAAAAAACAAACCTCTGAAGTACAACAGCCCATTATAACATCAGTGACCTAAACATAAGGCACTAAAATTTAAATTGCACAAATTAAGATCTGAAAAAAATTCAGTATCTCATCTCTGTCAACTGTCACAGAATCATAGAATGGTGGGGGTTGGAAGGGACCTCAGGAGATCATCTAGTCCAATCCTCCTGCCAAAGGAGGTAACAGGTTCCCTGCACCAGGTTGCCTAGGAAAGTGCCCAGGTGGGTTTTGAACATCT
>NW_010305639.1:12084-40289 GCF_000700745.2 Antrostomus carolinensis | reverse complement strand
CAAAACCTTGCCACGCAAACCCAATACAGGCACGCACATGGCTCCCTCGGTTTGAGCCTTTACCCAGGTCAGCGCCCCGGCTCGAGCGAGGGCTGATGTGACTCTTGGCCAACTGAGCAGGTGCCACTGTGAGGAGTGGTCTCAGAGGGTCTTTTCAGGGCTTCTTGGTGGTCGTTGAGCTGCTTCCTCCAGTGAGCTCTGTATGACCTTTGGCCATAGGTGGTGAGTTGTTCTGCAGAACACAGAACTGTGCATCCTCCAGCACACCTCCCGCCTCTGCTAACCGCCTGCTCTATCTTGCTGACTGCTCCTCTTACTGTTATTTTTGTTATGGGGAACTTGTTGCTGTGCAGAACTTGTCTCGCTACAATGTTTGAGACATGTATTAGCTCTTTCAGTCTCTCACAGGGGCAGGGAAAACCAAAAAAGGTAAATTCTTAAACTTTCCCATTGCAAATTGACAGAGCTTATGAATGAGGAATCTTGGGTAAAAGAGAGTGTGGACAGGTCTGATGAGCTTGTTGTGTTACTTGGAATCATCTTACAGTAACCAATTTCCAAGAGGTATGCCTGCCTTCTTACTGCACAGTGAGGTGCCTTTCAGCTTCATCCTGTAAATTGCTAGGCTGCATATTTGAACATTGTCAACTTTCATGGGCCTTACTTGGAGAAGAAAATTCATTACTTCTGAAGTCTCTAGATACTTTAAACAGCTGAGATTACAGTCTGAAACTCTGTTTTTCCAAAACAGCCAGAATTTGGGAGGATAGGTATATAGCGAGATTTCTATTGTAACATTTCCCCCTCTGTTTCTTTTGTGCTTCTAAATGGTGATTAGTAATGTTGACGTTCCCCCCCTAAAGATGTAAGAGTACTGAGGTTTGTAAAAGACTGGAAATGGTTTATAAAGTCTTTGCAAATAGATCTTGGGCAGATTGGGTCTAATAAATGGAGATTTAAATGAGACTCATGCATGACATTATTCAGTGTTCAATCATCCTGGCAGAGTTATGATGCTAATAATAATGTTAATTTGTTATATTTCTGACAGTTTTAAAAAGCAAAGACAATTAAGAGAAATTGTGTTCAGAGGGAATAATGATGGTTTTGAGGATGCTTGAGACTGCACTTGGATGCTCTGGGAATTTAGAGAATAGTAAGTAACCTGTTGGTCAGCTCTGGCAAGTAAACAGGAATGTCCCTAGAATTATTCCCCTATTTATGAAAGATTATATAAACAATTGTATAAATTGTTACATAAATTGACAAGAATTAAAATCAATTTTGGTACTGAAGCTCTCTTACCTGTTTCTGGGAATATCCTTGCATCTCAGCAGTTGTATACTTGTAAATATGTGTATGTTTGAATGGAAAATGTGAATATACTTACATTCTGTTCCTTAGACTGTCAGTTTAAAAGCCTGCCTCCTATGTTACTTGTTGGATATGCTTAGTTGTTAAGATGTGGACAGTAACTGTCAAATCAGAAGTGAAATCAATTTAGCTGAGCAAAGTGAAATGTTACTGACCTCTCCAAAGAGTATTTATATTTCAGCACACCATCAAGGAAAAAGTAATACAATAATGTGCTTTTCACTAATATAATTCTGGTAAATGACACTTTGAAATAATTTAGCAAATTACACTTTTCTAGATGAACTCCATTATTTGTTCAGATGTTATTTAACAATCCTATTAAGGTTTACTAAACAGCATAACAACTAAATGGTCAGGCTTTAATTCACATTTCTCTAGAAGAGTTTAATATTGCCAGGGGGTTGTATATCAGCCTTACTGACAAACAGTCTTGCTTATGACTTGAATAGACAGGAAATTGGAAGCAACAAGACAATATTATTACAGTGCTTCAGATCTGATTTGGAGGAGGTATTATACAGTCTGTTAATATGTAACCATGTTGATCAGATCTGATTAATTTAGCAGAGGCCACTCACTGAGTTGTAGGTTGGCAATAGTTCATGCTAGATTATGGCACAGATCAAAAATAATTTCTCAGAACTGGTTGTGAATAGCAGGTTGAGTCCAGTGTAGGAAAATTTCTGCTGCCTTGGTTATAAGAAGGAAGCTTTACAAGTACTCCCACTGAAATAAACAGTATGTGGAACAGGTACTATTCATGGAAAGTAAGACTAGAAAAAAGTCTGCTGCATCATCAGTCTTAGTGGCAACGTATTAGAGTCTAGGTCTTTGTCCAGACTCACCTTCACACTTTATGTTTTTTATTGGACAGACTCAGTTTTACTTGCAAAATTAACTAACAATGCTTTGATGAATAAACAAACACTATCTAATTTTTAAATTTCTTTTAATTGTATTGTGAATTGGACATTTTTCTTTCTTTTTTTCTGGAATTACAACTCTTCTGGACCTGGCTGAGGTGGAGTTAACTTTCTTCATAGCAGCCCTTTTGGTGCCGTGTTTTGGATTTGTTAACAATACAGTGTTGATAACACTAATGTTTTGGCTGTTGCTGAGCAGAGCTTGCATAGTGTCAAGGCCTCTGTCTCTCACTCTGCCTCATCAGTGAGTAGGTTGGGGCTGGACAAGCAGCTGGAGAGAACACGTCAAAGACAACTGAACCCAACTGACCAGAGGGATATTACATACCATGAGCATCGTTAAAACTGGAGGGGAGATGGGTTTGGGGTAGGTAGCCATAGTTCAGGGACAAGATGATCATCAGTGTACTTGTGGGGAGATGGTGAGTGCCTTTGTATAATTTTTCTTTTTTTCTTTTCTTTCACTTACTAAACTGTCTTTAACTCACTTGTGGTCTTCCAGTTCCCTCTTCCATCTTACTGTGGGGGGAAGTGAGTGAGCAACAGGGTGAAGGCTTACCTGCCAGCCAGGGTCAACCCAGCACATAGTTTGTTGGTAAATATGACTGTTATTTTGAGAGTTGAAATACCAGTGAACTTCTATTCTTACCAAACAACATTAAGTGCAATATTCAGAACTTAACAGATGTTCCATTATAATTTTATTTTATTTTTTCTAGTGTCAATTTTTTGTCAAGGAAATAGTGGAAATGTAAAAACTTCGTATCTTATTTAGCAAAATATTTCTACATATATTTAACTTCAAACTTAGCTAACACTCTTAAAAATAAGCTGAGCCTTAATGTTTGATTCAGTGAGAGTGGGATTACTTATAAAGTTGAGATGTCATTTTAATCTTTTTTCTGCATTAGCACCATGCAGCATGTGTCCTATCCTATCTGTGGATCTACAAATAAGAAGGTCACTTTGAAGTGCTTATACTTACAGGAGTGAAAAGAGGAATTTTAAGAAATCAGATGTATTTAACCTTAATTTGATAAAAAGCATAAAAAGAAAAAACCTGTCTCTGTGCAGTTATATCCACTTGACTGGATTGCAAATGACTATCTGGCTGAGCTCCATGTCTCTTTTCATTACAATTTCAGCACTGTGGGATAGTTAAAGAGTAGAGGACAAACAGCCCGTGTTTAAAGTAATGTTGCTTATATTGCTGCTTAGCCAAGGAATTAATAGCTACCCTCTAGGGAACGTGGTTGGCATCTGGTTCATGGCACGACTGGGAGCACTACTGCAGAAGCTAGAATAGTAGTTATCTTATTAATAAGTTGCTCTCATGTGCATATTTATTATGTACTACATCTTCTGTCAGAATGATTCTTCCTGTGCAGAACCTTTATTTATGGTTCTAATTCCTTTTGCATTATTTATTTACAGTGACCAAAGATGAACACTGGAAGGTAGATGTACTATATACTGATTGACTGACTGAATCGATATTCATATTTACACTGTATATATCACCCAAGGTCCCCTCAGGGCTTTCCTGTAATTACAAGAAGTAATAAAATATTGCCTTAAAGAGCCAAGGTAAATGCTAAATCCTGAATTTATTAGCCTGAGAACTCTGCATCAGCACTCTCCAATCTTAAAAGTCCCAAAGCAAAAAAGTTTTCATGCATCACATGGTTTAGGATTTTTAACAATTTGGTGGAAAGATAGCATAGAAAAGACAGATGTATGCAGAGAAAATAGTAATATCACTCTACTTCAGATTTAATTTGTTACCAGGGGGAATATTTTTATGGCTTCATTTTCATCACAACTCCCTCCCCTGCCTCCCTCCCCTGCCCATACCGTCACAGCAAGTCATTGGATGTTGTTGCTACAGTGGGAACAAATGGGGGGAAAAATAATGAATTTAACATTGACAATAATAATGTCAAAGTATCAGTTTAATTCTAATATAACTCCACAACTGTAAAGCAAATTCAATTTCCCTGAAGCTAGTGAACTTGTGCTGCACGAAAATTAGTCAAAACAAGACCACAGTCAGATCCAAAAATGAGAAGACTGGAAGGAGTAGAAATAAACCCATAAAAAGCATGTGTAATGGTGGAGTAAGTTTCATAATGACAATAGATATAAAATGATATCTTGAGTTAGAAGTTCAGATCCAGACCTACATTTTGCAGCTAGTCACATTTTTGTCAGTGGGACTAGTGGAAATTGTAGATATGGATGTTATATCGTCCATATAGCCGTCCACGGCTGACCTCCCTCTCCAGTGCAACACAGTGTGGGAGCTCTGCTCTGTTGTCTCATGTACCAACTTCTTTACAAGAAATTATTATAAATAGTATAATAGTGAAAAACTAGCAAGTTTTTTTGGGTTAGTAATTGCAGATGCAGTTTTAAATAACCTGATTCAGACAGGTTGATGTGTGCCTGACAAGTTATTTCAGTGGCTGGCTGGCTGGAGAGGTTTTTGTATTATCAACAAATGAAATACTTTGCTCTACTGTAACTATAGATTTTTTCAGTGTAGTTGCCACCTTTTCTCTCAACTCAAAATCTTAGAATTTACTTTACATTAAATTTTATTATTCTTCTTGCACCTCAATATTTATCCCACCCAATACTGAATTCATTATGTTTATTTTAACTTCTTGTGGCTTTGAAATGTGAATACAGCTGTCAACAGATTGTTTTGTATTGCAGAAGCAGTGACAGAGTGTCTGTATGGAGTGACTAACCAGAAACAGAAAAGCTCTACAGGCTGGCTTCCATAAACATATTTTTCTTTACACATAGATTCAGTCCTTTAAAACTTGTAATGCTCACTAGGGAGATCTGCCAAGCTACGTCTAACATGCCCAGTGGAGCTTATGCAGCCCAATGGTATGGTATTTCTACCCAGCAAATCACTGGTCTCTGATCAAACTCAAGTTGTATACAACCAATTGCTGTGAAGGTGGAAGAAATTAGCTCAAATATAATCTCAAACAGCTCAAATGATTGCATCAAACATGACAGAATCAAGCATCATTTTGAAAATTAATGAATGAACACATGAGCACTCAGCACTGAATATAAAAGCTATTTGGTGATCCCATTTTTGCTCTGGGACTGAGCACTTTGCAAGAATTCTCGCCTTTAATCACAGTCCAGCAGTGAGGAGTACATTTTATTGGGCATTCTACCCCATACTTGATTTCTTGCTCTTAAGGAAGAAGAGTATTAATTCCTTCTCATTTTTCTTAGAAGTGGCAAACTTTTCTTAACTGTTAGCTACTCCCATCCATCAAATGACACCTAAAGTTGGATATTAAACTCCTGTATTGTCTGCTTTAAACAGTGTCATCCAGTGGTGTTAGTTACACTAATAAGGATGTTAGTATTAGATTTCCATACAAATTTGAGTTCATTATAATCACACTGGAGAAAATCAAGGTGTTACAAATTTAACAGTAGCATGTTTCCAAACTCCATCCAATACTAAAATCAATAGCCCGTAAATATGTGGAAAGATTAGTATAGAAGATCTTGAAGGTACTGTTTTCTGATGCCAGAACTTCAAGAGCAATGTTCTAGAACACATACACAATGGCAGAAAAGTGGTGCAAATGGGGAGTAGAATAACAGTGAAACTTCAAGTAAATTCATGAAGAATCATTTGCTGATAATAGATATGTTACAATTATAATGATTTCTTGGCTAGAAAATGGTTAGTAAAAACATTACTTTTCTGTGACTTTACTTCAGGTAACATCTATAGTTTCTTAAAAAAATTATTTTATTTCTTAAAGGTTTGTTAGCAGCCTTTCATTAAATATTAATTTTTTTAAAGATAATGTCTTGTGCATAACTTGAAAAATACTATAAACATTTGATGCCACTTTAGGCAAAAGCATGATTCTACTGAAGTAACTGTAATTTTTGCCATTTTTTTCACTCTAACCAGAATCCTGCCAAAACTAGTCGTCTTGCTGTAGATGTAGAACTGCATATAAACTGATCTAGGACAAATTTTATGTCTTTCTGTGATCAAGAACCTCCTCCTCATTATTGTTATTGTTATTGTTATTGTTATTGTTATTGTTATTGTTATTGTAATGTTCAATGTATTTTTAAAATGTAGTAATGAAACTAAAGGTCAGACTAATGAATGTGTAGAGAAAGAAGATAAAATATAATCACTATTTATCATTTTCTACAATCCACACAATCTTAATAATCAGGATATGTTTCTTGCTACTATGATGCAGCTTAAAATAATTTTCCTAGTTTTCGATTTATGATAACAAAAATGTGAAGTAAACTATTTTTCTATGAGGATATTACTGTAAATATTTTTGTTTCCATGTGCTGTTTTGACAGATAAAATAAATGCTTAAAAATTACAGAGGGAAAAGGCAGTTTTCGTAAATGTTAAAGCTTTATTAACTTCAGTTATGAGAAGCTTTTTAAGAGATTCCAGGGTAGTTTATCTAACATAAAAATTTGGTATTATTTGGAAAATATGTAAACTAATGTATGTCAATGTATTTAACAAAAGAATGCAGATATTTCTGTATTGTTATCTGTACAGTTTGAGTGTTTTTGAAAATCACTTTATATTAATATGAGATTTTCTGTTTTGCCTTTGACCTTAGTGTGCAAAGGAATTGACATGTAGAGCCAAGAGAACTGAAGTCTCTAAACATTTGATCTGAAAACTGCAAATATAGTCAACAGCACTCACATCTCAGTATTGAAAAGAAAATGGACTTGGTAGCTTCTTTCTAGATTTGCACTTAATGGCTAAAAAGTTTTATTTTTTTTAATCATAATCAGACCATGAAGACAAGACTTCAGAAAAAAAAAATCTTTATTTTATGAGCTCTTAAAACAAACACATTAGTGATTTAAAAAAAGGCAAGAGAAACACTAATGAGTTACATTTTTATGACCTTATACATTAGGAAAAATGGTCTTGTAATTAAATGGAAATGGCAATGCATTCTCTTTTAGGGGTGTTTTACTTTGTTTAAAATCTTCTATATTAATATTCTCTGACTTTTTTTTTTTTTTTTCAAAATTATGTCTCAGTGTTTATAAATCTACCTTTCACATTAACCAGCCAGAGTTTTTCCAAGCACAAATAAGTAGTCCGTATTATGATAGATCACAATAACTATAGGACAAATCCAATAGTATAGCGTGTAAATACAACTAGTTACTGAGTAGTTTCTGTGTGACTATGCTGTTTTAGAACAGATATTTACTTTGATTTGGGTGCTGATTTACTTAAATTTGCACCAAAAGTTCAGAGAAGCAGACCTTCTGAGAACTAAAATGAATTAAATGAGCTCTTGGTTGAAATTCATATTACAATATACAAGTAGTTTAAAGAATTTGTCTATGCAAAACTTAAGAGAAGCCAAATACTAAGTATAAAACTTTATTTTATAATTTTAGACAAAATAACAAAATGTAGGTTCAAATGCAGAATGCCATCATGTTTCTCTTTTGTTTAAAATATGCAAACCTGATTTTCCCTTCTTAGCACGGAGAATATTTTAAGGAGGGATATACATATCGGCATTGTTAAAAAATTAAGCTTATACTTTCAGAAATATTTTCAAACAATTACTGTATATTATAATTGCTTCCTTTATCCCAGATAATTATTATATGACAAAAAATTATCTTAATTTACCATTACCGATAGAAGGGATATGTGATTATGTTCTACCTCATTGCTCCGCCACTAGGATATGTGCATCATTTTGATGGATTTTGCCTTTGTCACATGTCCACACAATACATTCAAAACAGAGATTAACCACAAATCTAAACATCATGGTCCTGTTCGTCACCATGTATTATTCATTTTCTGAAAGTAAATGTCAGAATTATGATAACCCTTGGGAGGTATTAAGGTAGATTTCAGAAGAAGTTGCAGTTAATTAGTTATTGTGTGTGTCCTGCTGGGCATCATTGCATGTATGTATGCAGCATGTGAGAGAGAAATATTTGTCAGGGCAATACTTATTAGTGGCAATAGGCAGAACTTTCCATATTAAATCTTCAGCAGTTCATTGCCTTTAGCATCAACTAATTTGTGTTTCTAAGTCACAGAATTACACCGAATCATTTAGCATCTAGTGCTTCTAGTCATGCCTATTTAGCTCAAATTTTGTCTTCTTTAATAAAATGTAAAACTTTCCATAAATGTCACTTCCATCTTTAAAAGACCTTGACCTTACTGTTTTTTTTAGCAGGTTTGCTATAGTTGCACAAAGTTGATCATGGAGTATTCAACTCACATTTATAGGGACAACACCAAAGGGGCATCAGAGCTGACAGTTTAAACAGTAGCATTTCCTTCTGACACATAGAACCATAGAATGTTGTGAATTGGAAGGAACCCACAAGGATCATCGAGTCCAACTCCTATCCTAGCACAGGACAGTCACAAGATTCAGACCATGTGTCTGAGGGCCTTGGCCAAATGCTTCTTGAATACTGTCAGGCTTGGTACCATGACCACCACCCTGGGGAGACTGTTCCAGTGCTCCACCACCCTCTGGGTGAAGACCCTTTTCCCAATGGCCAATCTAACCCTCCCCTGGCACATCTTCCTGCCATTTCCCCTGTTCCTGTCATTGGTCACCAGAGAGAAGAGATCAGGATCTGCCCCTCTTCTTCCCCTTGTGAGGAAGTTCTAGACTGTGATGAGATCTCCTCTCAGTTTTCTCCAGGCTGAACAAACCAAGTGACTTCATCGTCTTCTTGTGCAGTTTTCCCTTCACCAATTTTGTGTCCTTCCTCTGGACACTCTCTAGTAGCTAGTGGCCAGTTGCCAGCCCAATGTAACCTCATTGACTAGAACCCTTTGAGCCTGACCCATCAGCCAATTGGTCACCCATTGCATTATGTGTTTATTCAGCTGGATGCTGGAAATTTTGTCCAGGAGGACACTGTGAGAGACAGTATCAAAGGCTTTACTGAAGTCCAAAAGATTACATCTACTGGCTTCCCTTGGTCAACTAGGTGGGTAACCTTGTCATGAAAAGTAATCAGGTTTGTCAAGCAGGACTTTCCTCTCATGAACCCATGCTGGCTGGAACCTATGACTGCATTGTCTTCCAAGTATTTTTCAATAACTCCCAGAATAATCTCCTCCATAATTTTGCCAGGCACAGAAGTGAGACTTACAGGCCTGTAGTTGCCAGGGTCTTCCCCATTGCCCTTCTTGAAGACTGGGACAAAAATTGCCAGCTTCTAGTCAACCGGGACCTCTCCAGATTCCCAAGAGCATTGAAAGACCATTGAGAGAGGTCTCACTATGACATCTGCCAGCTTTTTGAGTACTCGCAGAGGCATCCCATCAGGCCCCATTGGCTTATAGGGGTCCACCTGCAGCAGCAAATCCTGCTCAGGTTTGGGGCTGGTGGGGATTTTATCACTGTCACAGTCATGGTTCTCCAGCCCAGGGCTCTGGGGGTTCCTGAGCCCCTCCTCAGTGTTGAAGACTGAGGCAAAGAAGGCATGAATGTCTCTGCTTTGTCTGCATCCCTGTTTATGAGGTGACCATGCTCATCAAGTAACAGGCCAATGTTATTCCTGGTCTGTCTTTTGCTATTAACATATTTTAAAAAGCCTTTTTTATTGTTTCTCACAGTACTAGCCAGCTTTAACTCTAATTGAGCTTTGGCTGCAATGAAGGAAGTTAGAAAATGAAATGAAATGATAGAATTTGGAAAATCACTTGACCTTTCCCTCAGATCTAAATTGGCTCAGTTCCATTCACACAAACTATAGGAGCTTGAATCAATGTTAACAGAGAATCTTTCTTAATAAAATGAACATAATCTTTCTAAAATCAAATGAAAAGCCCCAATAATGGCTTTTTAATGTGTGTGTTGTAGCCTCTCTTCTCACTTCTGTACTTGTTCTGTCCTTTTGTAAGTATTTAGCTACTGACACATACCTCCATTGCTAAAGATATGAAATATGACCATGCAGATTGTGATGGGAAACCTCTCAGGAAAAACAAGAAAATATGGTTTTCCCACTGGTGAAACAGAGCTTCTGGTTGTCAGAGACAGAAGAAAGGTATCTTACCTCCATAACTTGTTTGGTCTCTTGTCCCTTTACTGTCCCCCGTCCTCCCAGCAGCAGAAAGTTCTAAAGAGGGAATTCAGGATTTCAGGTGCTTTCATGTTTGCAGATGAATATGAAACAGGATGAGCATATTAACTTTCCAGTAGCAGTAGAAGACAAAACAACCCTCCCAAAACCCAAACTGATGGATTCCTTTGTGTCCTCTCACCAGTGAAAAGTGTGAAAAGTGCCCGTCCCCAACGTATATGCATTAACTTGTAGGTTTTCTATTGTGATAGCCTACTCTTTTGTTGTGCAGGAAAGTTACAAAATTTTACTGTAAGTTTTGATGAGGGAATTGACATGGTAACAGGGCACTGATGAAAGGCTGTATTGATTTTCCTATGGAAAGCCTGGAAGACACAAGATACTAATTGTGGAGCACCAGGGGAATGGTTCACTATAAACTTTTCCCAGAGACTGCAACCTGTTTCTTTTTTTCTTTTTTTATTAGTTTGTCCCAGGTGTGGGGGACATCAAAGAAAATACTCCATTTTCAAAAAACTTAACCTTTTCAGCTGTAATCCATTGTGTAACAAAGTATAATATGTCTCACTGAAGTAATTTGTCACACATCTCAGTAGGTTGAGTAACACACCGATGGATTTGCAGGTTGATAATATGCCTCATCGCTTACAGTGAGCACATATCTGCCTATGTATGAACATCATGTTCTAATTTTGTAAATGACTCTCTGAAAAAAATAAACCAGTTCCTATGCAAGAGAAGTTGTAATATAATTGCACATGTAAAATGGGCCTAATAATGTCTTCACACTCCTACTGAGGAAGCTGTAATGACCCAGTATCCGCAGTGCTGATAGATACCTTCCATTCTCGTCCAGCTCTGGTTCTTTCTATGAGCTGAAAAAGTTTCAACCTGAGGTGTCCATTTCTATAGCAGCCACGTTCCTTTAAAGGATGTCAGGTGTCACCAGCTATATCACTGCCCTGTTATATGGTGCCTGTGCATATACTTGGACAAAGAAACTGTTATCCTGGACCATACAGGATGGAAATTCAACCTTAATATTTCCATGCTAGCATTTAAATGAACAGCCTTCCTAGCTATTCTGACATGGAATGGAATCTTGCCTATCTAGTCAGCAGTTACCTGCCTGTGGACTTTAATTAAAAGATGAGGTAGCTGAAGTTTGTAATTTTGGCACATAATTTCTGGTACCTAAGTCTTATACTTAGGTGCCATTTTTGGCATCTAGATCCTTTTTAGATCTGGATTTAGAAGTTTTATTATATTGCCTGCACTGCAAAAGAGGAGCATATGTGGATGTTCTTTGTAGCTGCCTGTCATTTTTTAAGAAGGCCCGGTAATCTTTCAGATCAGCTGTTTTTCAGGCACTTTTTCATAAATTCTCCTCAGTTACTGTGATCATCATAGGCTTTGTACATTCTGTAATCAAGAAAGAAGATCAACCAATATTATTCATTAAATGTCTTTACTTCTTCAGATGCCTGAGCAATCAATGTATTATTTATCTGTTCAACTAGCTCAATCTTTCTATCTTTTCTGCAATAAAATCTATTTTGCATTATTAATATGACTCTATTTTTTGATCTATACATCTCTGATAAGGAGATGGTGATAAAAAGTCTGCTATTTCATATGAACTTAATGTTTCCAAATTTGAGCTGCTGGCTTTTCAGATGTTCTACTTCCAACCAACAGCCTTTGAAGTTACTGACTCTGTTCCTCTGTGGCCATCTGACCGTTCACTTGAATGAAACAAGGATACATAATTCCTACTAACTTACCTTTTCCTTCTGTTTTCTTTCTTTCTCTTTCTTTCTTTCTCTTTCTTTCTTTTTCTTTCTTTCTTTCTTTCTTTCTTTCTTTCTTTCTTTCTTTCTTTCTTTCTTTCTTTCTTTCTTTCTTTCTTTCTTTCTTTCTTTCTTTCTTTCTTTTTTAAATTGTGCAAGTACAGAATGTCAGAAGGGTGTAATATTACCATAAGTATGAGAGCTGTACACAGGGTCATTGCTGTATTCATAAGGAAGACATTGGTATTTCAGTGCATTAACATGTCTTCTTTGTACATGACATCAAATAGGCTATAAGTCCTATCATCTTTTCTTTCTTTTTAACCAATAAATTCATAGGCATTGTGAATCTCATACTGAATTTGTCAGGGACCAGCAAGGGAGAAGGAGCTGAATGTGAAAGCAGCCAGCAAGGCAGGAGACTCACTATCCCAAACTGTGGATCTAGTGGTCCCTGAGGAGTGGGGCAGCAGAGGACAGCCCCTGCATGGGGGATCAGGTGGGTCCACTCTCAGGAGGCAGGGCTGACATCTGGCCAGGCAGTCAGCCTGCAGTGAGGCCCAGGAGGTTTGGGTCCATATATGGGCACAGACTAGACTATTCTAGACTGCAGCCTATTTCTTTTAGACTACTTTAGACTACAGACTCAATTTTTTTACACAGTCCTGTTAGGTACATTTCATTTTGGCATGAAAGCCTTTTGTTATCTGTTGTCAATGCATCATAAAAATATGACACATTAATATACACCCTTTTTATTCTTTTTACTTTTCTGAAGAAATTATCTACAAAGACATTTTGCCTCACTCAGAATTCCCATGATAAAGTGCAATTGTTGTTTGTTTTCTGCAACATTAAAATAGTTCTGTCTAGGGGCTTTTGGGTTTTGTTTATATTAAGGTCTTCTACCGGCATAACTACATTTCCTATGATGTCTGCTATAGATATAGTCTATTTGTAGTGATTTTTTTTTCCCCTCTCTTCATCATTGATCATCTTTATCTGTTAAGCTACAGAGTAGTGTTCATTAATTTGTTTTCCCTAGTAGCGTTAATAATTTTCCTGGTCACTTCTTTTTGTTTCTTCATTCCATTCTTAGATGTATGCTTATATTGATAAAAACAGGGTTATCCATAAAGCATACTTTATCAAAATTCAAGGTTTTTAATACTGACAGGCAGCATTCATTTCCTCTCTATACCTCTAGATCTTTTAAATATGCACCTACCTGCTAAGAAATAGAACTGGCACATCTGTAAGTTTTCAGGGAACCTCTTCCCTACATGAAAGACTGTGTAAAATTTTCTCAGCCAAGTATATCTGTGACTGATTAGTGTTTTGAAGATCTTCAGTGGATAAAGAGGAATATTTGAGTGGTTAAAAGGGCACATATTGCTGTTGCTGCCTTTTTACCCAATTTTTTTTAGGTAATTATGTTTCTTGTTTCATACTACTACTAGCTATACAAAGGTTTAATTTATCAGTTTTGGTCTTCTGTTAAAGGAAAACTACTAAACTTTTCATGTTAAAAACCCAGTGAAACCCAAAAAAAACTATGAAACATGAAAACTCTCTGGTTCAACACAACAGAGTGATATCTGACAGCCTTAATGTACTGATTTGAAACACATACCTAAAAGATTAGTAACCTATCATAATGGGAAGACTAGCATGCCCTTGTATGGATTAAGCAAATCTCTGCACTCTAATATTTATTTCGCTCAGAGCACTGATGAGTATCCTGTAAAATTAATGAAAAATAACCAGAAAATTATTATGTAAATCAGGTTCTCAAAATCAGTAGATTGCAGAGGAGCAACCGAGGGAGAAGTCAGTCAAGTTTGCTTCTACAAACACAAAATATTTCTACTTGTTTCTGAGATAATTTCATTTCAGTATAATATAAACTGGTTTTATTTGGAACCTTATGATTATGTGGGAGACATTAAGGGATGCAAAAGAAATTAAACATCAGTTACTTGCTGAAATATTAATCACTGCAGTCAAACAAAACCAGACTGAATAATAAAATACTGCACAAATGTTAGCAGGATATAGTTTCTAAGATCCTAAAACTATTTTATATTTAACACAGAACAGAATTATTTCTATAACTGTCTATGACCACACAAATATGGAATTTGACAGAGAAAAATTTTCATCTGTTTAATCTTGCCTTTTTAAAATAGTCTCCTTCTTTTCCTTTTTGCATTTTATTGAAGTTTCTTAGTGCTAATTCAGCACTTTTCCATTGATAAATGTTACACAGTTTCCTGAAACTAATGCTATGGTGACTTCCACGATTTTCTGACAGAAATGCAGGAAGATGAGCACCTCTATGATATTAATCCAGAAAATAAATAAAAGTTTGTTTTCAAAATAGATAGATGTTTAAATATAGTATTAGCTCAATCTGCTTCATTCAAGATCTATGCATTATCACAATTAAAGATATAAAAGTTTTTAAAGGAGTAGTCAGCAATGACTAAATTACTATGTTTTTTCTTCTATATAGAGATACTTATGCTGCTTTTTAGGGAACGACTGGCTTTATTTGGTGTCTTCTGAGGTAATGTTTGTCACTAACATAACTTAGAAATTTTTAAGGCTTGCTTTTTCAACATTGTCATTGCTTCAGTTTACCGTTAGCCAAATTCTACTTTTATCTTTGTGGGTGGGCACAGTAAACTGTGAAGTTTTCTTTATTATTAGTGAACTATTTTCAGCATTGAAAGTCTCAAGAATATATTATTGACCTGAGCAGTAGGGAAGTAACTTTTCATTTTTATCCTTTGGAAAAAGATCTTTACTTGCTGTTTTATTGGCACTTATTTGTTTTTTGAAAAGTTGAACACAGAGCACCAAAACTGGCTGATATGGAAAATTTTCAGTGTATAAAATGACCTCTAATTTTGTTTCTGATCCTCACGTTTTTTCATTTGTTCACAATGGATTTGTGTTTGGACAAACTATGAGACAGACACATGCCTGATAGAGATATACATGGCTACATGTGGCTGGTTATACTTGACATACACCTTTGACTACTTTCCGTGTTCATTTTCTACTGCTGTAGCCATGATAGATCACATTCTTAGATGGTTAAATCCAGTAACAGTTTCTAATAACCACTGTAAGCTGTTTCCCTAAAAACTTGAAATTTCTTGTAGAGAGTAAAATTTCCCTTTTGAAGGGGGTGTTATATCCAAATTAGGACTAAGGATGAGGTGGTTTGGTGTCTCTGATATCCTGCAAAATGTCTCAAAAATGGTGAATAATTCTTAGACTACTTCAAACTTCTAAGTACTGCAGGATGAAGTTCATCAAATACATTTTTTCTGAAAATATTTATCAAAGTACTGTCTTACTACTTCTCTTCCCCTATTCTAGGCTGACATCTTTTCACTTTGTCATTATTATTTGGCTTATCAATCATCTATACCTTATTTTTCTGAAAACTGAAGCAAAGAACCCACTTCATCTTTTCTTTTTTTTATCTTCCCTATTACTAAATTTGCCATATTCTTGAGTAACAAATCAACCTTTCCATAGTTTTCCTCCTGACACTATCATACTAGTTTGTTGCTAGTTGGAACTCAAGATTTGCCTTTTTAAATGTTGTCCCTAAATGCTCCCCATACTCTTTATACATACCTTTATCAAACTTAGTTTTCTTTTGTATGGTCAGTAGAGAGTGTGTGATACAAAAATACAGTTATTTTGTCTCTTATTATACTCTGTTCTTCCTCTGTGTCAGAACAGTTTGTATCTCTCAGTGTCATTTTTAGTGTAATTTCTTAATGCCATCTTGTATAATTTCTTTGAGGAATTGCTTTTTCTTCTTAATTCTTTGTGTTCTTAGGTTTTCTCTCTGTAATATATTTTTTACCAAATCTCTTAGTTCATTAAAATAAACCTTCTTATAGATACTTTTGTGTTTTCTCTTTCTTTCTTTTGCATGATCATGAGCTCTGAGATTCTGTAGTTGATCTCAGTCTTTTACTCTCAGCCATCCTTCCAAGTGGTCATAGACCCATGCAGAAGCTGCTGTCTTCTCTTTGGCTTCTCTGAAGAGAAGCCAAGTCAGAATTTTGATCACATACTCAAGCTGCCAGCTCCTTTTATTTTTTCCTGTTTGGTTTCACACACAGTCAGAACACTGAGTATTTTGACCTACTGTTTTTCTTTTTGTTCTTCCTTATTCCCTATCACAAAGAAACCTCTCTCTCCCCTCCCCTTTATTCCAGTTCTTAGTGTCTTGTGTAGATTTTAATTTTTCATAGTTACCTGACAACATTTTCTTTGTTTTCCTGCCTTCTGGAAAAAGTCCTTCCTATTAAGTCAGCAGATTTGTACTCAGTGGTGTTCATCCCCTTTTTTCTGAGGTGAATTTCCTCATTACCTATCTGCCTATGATGTATCATCACATCACCAGGGAAATCTGATCTGGCAACAGCACTTGTACACACACATATTCAATTGCCTGGATTTTAACTATAGATCTATACAAAAATCATTATTACATTAAAGTCTTATGACATTTTCAGTGCTCTCAGCATTAAATTACATGTCAAAATGCTTGACCTCCATTGATTTTCCATTTTCTGCTAATAGAGACATTTACAGATTAATATTCCCATTTTTTACATGTGGAGTATTTAAAAGTTTATATGTATCCTTAACAAATACTATGCAATCTTTTTAATGCCTTATCATTTCAGATAAAACAGCCTTTACCAGTCAGTTGAATTGTAAATCAATATTAGACTTTAACCCAAGGATTGAACCTGACTTCTGGGTTTTGGGTTTTTTTTTGACACAAAATGACATTGTAGAGTCACTACTCTGCCCTCTTGAAGAAGCTGAGCAATGCAGATAAGTGTTGCAGCAGCTATTCTTTATCTGATGCAAAAGAAAATCAAATTGCTTTAAATGTCAACAAGGAAAGTACAAGAATCCTCCATCACTCCCACTGATTTTTCCACATTCTGGGCACACAGATGTTGTACTTAATTGTTTTCACAGACCATGTGCCCTTGGCTTCACCAAAGCCTGCCTATTTGCAGAAAGGAGAAGTTCAGCCCACTAGTTTTGATCTGTTAATCTGTCCAAGGCACAAGTTCCTACTGTTTAGCAGATCTACAAGTATTTAGAATTCCTGGTGACAACTTTTTAATGTTTATACTAATTTGGACAAGATAAACTGAAATAACACTACGGTTATGATCCGAAACTGTGGTAACAAAGCAAAAAAAAAGCACCAAATTTGTCTAGAATATTAAATAAATAAACATAGTACCAAACTACATTTTCCAGAATGAATCAATCGGATGCATGACAAAGCATACTTAGCAAATTCTGTCCACTTTCTAGCTAGCAAGCATAGTTCATTGACTATAGCAGATTTTCAGATGGGTTGAAGTGGCACACTGGCAAGATTTGAATGTTTTTGGTCAGAATACTGCCTCTGGTTTTAAGTTTTAACAAAGCAAGATATCATCTACATGATGTATGATGTTTTTCCTCTCCAGGTTGCCGTTAGGTTAAATCTTCTAATAGCATGTCCTGCTCATTCTTTCTAAGGGCTTTTACATAATGTTTTCTGGCTGGTCAGATTATACATTTTCCAACACTGTGATTTACTGTACCCATGCAGAAGTTGAAATGAATCAAATATTTGCAAACAAGCCTGGATCATGCCCCCTTAAAGGCATTTTAACTAAAGCCTGTTGAACTCAGTTTAGACATTTAACTTCCCTCCTGCCTTGCTATCCCTACTTGTAGATGACCAGCAGCTCTGCTACCCATGGGTCAGCACTATGCTGGGTGCCACAGAGCTTCCCTCACCATTATCTTGTCAGAAGGACAGTGACTATTATACTATTTTTGTATAAGAAGCTGTCTTTCTCATTCCTAGAACAATTAGAAAACACTTCCATCGTGTCAATGAAACTCTACAGACATTGAAGTTTATTGATTTGTCTGGTTGGAAAGAGATCATTCAAATCTCTCCATGCCATATATGTTTCTCTTGTATTTCTTGATAATTAAATTCTGAAAAGTGAGAAGGTTGTGGTAGAGGTACTGGATTAGAAAGACACCACAATATGTGAAGAAAAAAATGTCTGTACTCTTATTGTGTTTACTACAGACCCTTGCTGATTCTTTTGTGTTTATTATCCCAGAATTACAGAACACAAAGATTACCAGAAATGTTATAAGGTGAAAAAGGGAGAAGGAAAGCACAGAGGAATTATTTTAGAAAGTGATGTAGAAGTGGTTTTGTGTATTTCAGAGCATAACATATTTGGCCTTGCTAATGACCTCTTTCTTCCTTTTGCTGGTGTTTGAATGGAGAATTAACTGCTCTGTATTTCAGATGTCTCAATGCAAAATATTTCCCATATACAGACAACAGCAGGAGATAAAGATATCTCAGCTTGTTTGAGAAACATATTACAGGGAGTATTAATACATGCAATGTATTTCTTGGGGAAGATTTTATCTCCTTAGAATTGTAATTGTGGAAACATATATTGTTTTCCTGTCTGTCCAATGTAACAGGCAGCTGCACGTGGAACTGGGTGGAAATTTGACAGCTTAGTTCATACACCATCTAAGAAAAAAATTACTTATAGTTAATACAATGGATGAGCAAAAATTTGTTTTCTCACTTAGTTTTCTGTTAAACTGTTGCACTAGGTTACATCTTTTATAAAACCTTCAAAATTTATTTTCTTCCTGACTGATCACTTACAAATATAGCAAAACAGTTCTGTTATAGTAATTAGACCACCTTTTTTTTTTTTTTTTTTTTTTTTTTTTTAAGGTGAAGACAAATACTGGATGATCTTAAAAGAAGAGTAATAACAACTCCTTCCAGGCCACTGAGATCTTTTACCCAGGCATATATCTACCTCTACAAGACAGCAGTTTGAAAAGTCTGTCTGGTATAGCCAACTTAAAGTGAGACATTTACCAAGTACAAAAGAAATACCTTCACCTTTGCAGGCGAATGTTCTCATAAATAACACTGATTGCAGGTTAATGTTCCATAAAATTTCCAGTCCCAAAAAGTGCTTCTAAAATGTTATGATAAATAATATGTACTATGTTACAGTTGCAGTAGATTACAGTCTGAACTTCTAATACTTGTGAAATGAATTAGTAGTTACTCATATCTCAACATTTTTTCCTAATCTCCAGTTTGCTAGTAGCAGGATAGAGTCCTTGTGTAGATAACTACTAGGTTTTTGTGTTCTTTTCCTCCGACATACTTTTCTAGTTAGAGGAAGCAGATTAAAAAACTTAGAGTTTTATTCTCTTTTGATATATTGTGGTGTAAATCAGTAATCAATCTGGTGTCAATAGAGTTGCGCTTACTAGAACTGAGGTCACTGCTACAGGAATTTGTCAAAAATGTCCCTTAAAAGTGCAAGTGATGTCCTAGTAGCTCAGTGATTAGCCACTCCTCTTGCAGTCTGCTTGTTTTAATGATTCTAAAGTATATTGTAATTTAACAAATATATGTAAATAGTGGCTAAGAAATGATGGAAGGACATCTAGAAGATAATTTCAGCTCAGCAAGCAAGCAAGCAAGCAAGCTTCCTTTTCTTTTCTTTCACTGACCTCTAAGGTATACTGAATGAGTGAGGACAGTGCTAGCCGATACAGGTTGAAGCAGCAATTTTTTGCTGCCAACTGTGCTGTGACAGACTACTAATAAAATTAACAGGATAATATGATATTAATAACAATATAATTTTATATAAAATTATTTTCTCTGTATAGATATATTGCATGTTTATTATGTATTACATTTCTTATTTTAGAATTAAGATTGCATACAAAATATAACAAAAAAGGGCAGCAAGATCAGATTCTGACTCCTTGTTGGTTCTCCTATGCTTCACCTGGATATATACAGAATCTAACTCTGTTTTCAGTTGTATTGACATGTACTTACTTGGGACATAATTTGGACTGTGCTTTGGCACACAGAACTTAGGTATTCAGTACCAGTCTCCAGTTGTCACTGCATTGTCTTATAACTGCAATTCTCTTTCTCCAGCTTATTCAACTTGCTGGAAAAGATTCAACTTGCATTTTCACAATGTCAGAATTTAGGAAATGGCAGAGTTAAATCAAAATACAAACTCTCTCCTACAGTTCATTTGTTTTAAGAGAGACTTAATTATATTGTTACAATACTATTATCTTCCAGAATTTCTAGTTCATTCAGAACTCAGGACAGATGATGTCCGTGTAAAAAGCAGGTATTTAGTATTTCAATTTATCTTCACTGTTCAACAGGTAGCAGAAAGAAGAAGAATTCATTTCCTGAGGTTTTTCTGTATTGATTATAACTATTATATCTGATCCACAAATATTAATTAAATGTTTCAAACCCTCAATAATCTGAAAGTTTGTTTATTCCCATTTTAGAAGCACATATTTACAAATTTCTCGTTATCACACATAAAGGTCAGAAAGTGCACAGGCATTCCCAGTGCCCAATTTTAAATTACTAGACATGATTTTTTAGATTTTTAAATGTTGATCTGACAGTTTTGTCTGTACTTCTATTCGGCCAACCAGATGAAACATCTTGAAGTATTTTGCTGCCTTTCCAAAGACATTATTTTGTTTACATTTAGTCCCAGTCTTAATTTCTCCTAACTATGTAATGAGATAAATTAAAATGTCAGCACATTAGGAAGTAACTTTGTGATTCAACCTTCTTTTTACTTTAAGGCACGTGGAATAAATATGCAACAGAACACAGAATGGAAATTATCACAGCAGCATTTTATCAGATGCTCTGTATGTTAGAAAATAAAACTAAGCTACTGAATATCAGCTTTGTTAATTTATTCATTATGTTATACATGTGGAATGCAAATATATTTAATTTAATTGGCTCTGTATTAAATACCACTATAGCATCACTACTCTCTTCAGAATTATTTCTAGTTTGTTGCACTCAGGTTCTAATCTCTTTTTTAAAGAACTGTAATTATTCTACACTTAGGCACATGATACTGCAGCTCTATACTTTTTTGTGATTATTTCCAAATGATCCAAGTAATTGTACTGATTGATTTGGTGCCCAGTTGGACATTGTCAACAGATGTAATATCCCAATTTCTGTTCTGTCTCTGTCATTGTTTTAAACATGCACATTAAAGATGAAATCTATCCTCATAAAAATACAATAGCAAACAGTATAGCTTCTAGTCCAAGTAGTAATGCAGTAAAGGCACAAACACTACTGAACTTTGTAATATTACAGAATGCAACAAAGCACATGAATTCAATGTACTTGCATCATAAAATGCTGTTATTGTGTTACATAATAAATATCTGTGGATTTGTCTGTTTGTAGATGATAAAATACAGCAAGCAGCACAAAGCCATGGGGACAGAAGTTGTAAGTACTGATTTGTCTTGTTTTAGTTTTCTTTTATCCCTTCTGGTTGACAGTTTTGATCAATATTCATTTTAGGCAGAAGTAACAGCAGAGAATGCAAGGGAAGGGTTCCAAAAGAAATGAAACAACTCTCTGAAATACATACACTATAGGGCTGTTGGAGGATGATTTTTGAAGAACATTTAGTTTAGAAGGTTTTGCTCTACACAAATTTCAGTGAAGCCATTGATCTTATTTTCTATGTCATTTCTAATATTTCATGTGAATTACTTTCAGGATGATACACAGAAAAGCTATGGATGTCCATGCGAGATGAGTGTGTATATTGCTCATGGCAGGTAACCACAGCACTGGGACCTTGAAACACCTTTTCAAGTTCTTTATGTTCCTCTGCAGAGTAAAAGATGGGCAAAAAAGGCAGTGTATATAGGAAGTAAGTTCAATAAGCTATACTCTCCACTATTCTGGACCCTGTAGTTGTTCTAAACAGATGTATTGCTAAATCATGCTGATAGTAGCCTTTATACCATTTCAAATTCATTTTGCACTTTTCTAGCTTTGTATTTCTAGCTGCACAGCCTCTCAAGGCAGCCTGTTAAGCATTCTTGTCTTCTCTGTAAAATTTCTGGATTTGGTGGCTGGGGAAAATCACCTAGAGGAGTTCAAATGAAATAAAAGAAAATCACCTTCTAATGCCTATAACTTACAACTGCAAAGAATGGGATTAGTAATCATAGATGTGTAAAAATTAAGAATATTAATATCCTGGAGCTTTTTCACACCTTCTGCTTAGTCTATACTTCTTTTATTTTTTTAATTTTTCATTTCCAGTGATCTGAAATAAGAGTGAAATTTATATGAATAATGCTTTAGAAGCATTACAGATCATGGAAGATGTTTGGATTTAATGTCTAACCTATGAAGAGAGCTAGTTAGCATCTTTGGTACTGATGAACAACAGGTGCTCTCAAAGCAAGCATCTACTTTCCAATGCTGACCGGCACCAAAGACCACCCCAAGGGGCCAGTGGTAACCTTACTGGATTATCTGAGTATATTTATAGTAGATTAGATAAGTAGTTTGCTGTATTTAGGGTTATTAGTCTTGTATGCTTTTGTGCTCAATAGCTTCGGTTTCTTCCAAACATACTGTTTTCAGTGTGCCCTAAGAGAAGTGATTAACAGTAAGTAGTACTTAAACATCACTATCTTTCTTCATATACATGTATCTTCTTATACATTCAAAAATTTTATTATTCACAAGTAGATTTGAAAATGAGTCATGATGCATATAAACCAGAGGGTTGCTGTGACTCTAAGCATTGTATGAATAGGGAGTGATCCTGTTGCTTTCAGCAGTTGGACGTTGTGCTAGCTGTTACAGCGACACTCCCAATTAGACCAGCTATCTACAAGATGGTGTGCTAACACTAACAAGTGGCAATCATTTTTCAGGCAAATTTATTCTAAACTGGGGGAATGAGAAATAATCCTTTCTATTTCCTATGGAAAAAGTATTTCTTATGCTGAAATTGACACCAATATCTTTTGGAAAATATATGCTCATGTCTATCATGAAATGTTACTGTCCTATCCATCCATCTATTTACGTAGCTGTTTGTTGACTTTCAATAGCTATACTAAATGTTAAAAATATGTCTTTTAAGTCCTGGAGCACTTGCTTGTCTACTCGAACATGATTAATGACCAAGGGTGTCACAAAGAAACCCCAATTTGTAGCTGGTACCAAGAGCCTTCGGTGATGAAGACATGATAGCCAGCTTGTTTGAAATTCTTTTTTCTGTTACTCCATTTAGAACATACTAGCACATGGCAGTGACAAAGCTGACCCTATCCTGCATCTTGTAGTTATCCACTGGTGTTTCCTACAGCAGTGTGTGATAAGCCCAAACATCATCTTTTTTGTTCTTTTCTTGCGTCAGAGTTTGTTCAGATTGTAGTACTGGGTCTGAGATTTCTTAATTCCTGCAGATAAAGTTACCATATTAAGTACAATTACTGTTGAGGATACCTTCAGTATATTAGGTTTTAAAATCAATGGAAGCATCATTCTGTCATGGAAGACTAAATATATGGACCAGTATTTTTGTAATTTTTTTTATTTAACCTATTTAACGTGATAAATATACATATAAAAAGATACATACATTGAAACCTGGACCTTCAACATAATTGTATGAAGTGTAAGTCATTATTCTTATTTATCCTGTAGGTGGCACCTGTGTTCATTAGACTATGTTTATAATCTAACACAAAAATAAAGTTTTCTAGAAAAATTAGACCCTGATCTAGTAAAACAGTTTTAATAGTATGCGTAATTTTTAGGATCCAATACTGTGCATAGAATTAAACTAAGTTTAGAACCTTAAACCTTGGTGGTTTAAGACATTACAGCTCTTTTAAGCAATTTACATTTTCACGTCTTCTCTAGTCTTGCTGAAACCATGGAGCCTTAGAGTCTGATACTCAGAGAAGAACATTTTTGGTGGTGTTTATTTTTAAAAGTGATTGTCAACTATTTCAGTAATTGAACAACATGCAATTGAAAATGCTGTTCACTTTTGTGCTATTTAATCCTTTGCTACACCAATATTTTAGACAATGATGACAAAAAATCGTTTTCTGTGAGTCAGATTTTGCTTTGAAATGTTCTCTGCTGAAGCAGACAAAATTATGAGGTGTTGTTTGGATGACGTGCAAACAAAAAAAGTTTAGACTATCTCACTCCTTAGCTCTAGTCCAAATGTGTACTTTCTGTTAGTGAAGTGAGCCAGAAATATTGTGCTTGGTGCTATGCAGCCGTCATCATTCATAGGTGACTGATGCTGGGCAAATAACCGTAGGAAACCCCGAGAAAGAGGCTGCTTTTGTAACCAAGTGGCTGCAGACTATCCTGCAGCTGTGGCATTACTGCACCCAGTAATGCAAATGTGTGAACCTGATGCTGGCTGATGTCCAGGGCCAAGCAGGAACCTTTTCTCCAGCCTACCACCCAAGTGCTAGGAACTTGCATTATCAAAACAGTATTACCCTGTATAGTTGTGTGGAAAAGTTTGTAACTCCTACAGTTGCTCTAATTAACTCACTGAATCATGAAAAAAATCCTGAAGATGGCTATTTCTAGATGAAGAAATTTATGAGGTTAATCAAGGATGTCTTGGTAAATATCTCTGTCTTCTTATAAATATTTTTTTTTTAATATGGTATTGAAAATATATGGTGCTGAAGAGTAGCAGTTCTAAGTTGCGTAAGTAAGCCTAGTCTCTTGTGGATTTGAAAACTAGATATGCAAGCGAAATCCGGCAAGCAGATCCTACAGCGAGCAGACACTCATGTTTTTCTCTCCAGTTATAATGCTGCTTCCAATTAATAAAGGTCAATGATTTGACTATTGTTGGCAAAATCTCAGTTTGGTACTGTTTTCTGTGATGCTGAAAATGAATGCAAAGCCTTGTTGTCAAATAGCTTTGGTCTTTTTCTACTAATCTAATACTTTAGGAATACCATTTCCTTTAAGATTTAAGCATCAACCATATCTCCAGCTACATGTTTCTAAAAACGCCTTGATTGATTGCCCCTTTTATTTAACTAAATAACAGTAGCAGTCAGAAGAAAAAAACCCCAAACAATCTTCTAAGCTAAGAAATATATGGTCTTATTAAACTTGAATGTTATTTCTGTATTCTGTGTTTGTAGGCAAAGTGATATAGAAAAATTCACTTAAGCCCATCAAAGCTGGCCTGAAAAGGCACAATGCAGATCTGAATGTCACTGTTATTAACTGGATGTAGTCAAATATACAAGGAGTTTATCTGTAAAACATCCAGGTGTAACAAACTTAGAGGCCAGAGAACTTCACTTTGTGTCTAGGGAAGTACATCTTCTTCTGGAGATGTATCAGAGCATAGGCATCTGGATGACAGAGTGAACTGTTCAGTTGTCTTTTCATTTCTAGGCTGAATTAATATTTTAAAATTCAGAATTCAAAATTCTATGACAAATTCAGAGCTCAGTGTTCTTCTGTGACAGAGATATGAGATTTTGCCATGCCTCTGCACCCTTCCAGTCATGGAAGGATCTAAATTCACACAAATGCAGCTATACATTACAAATCAAGCTCCATACTAATGTGCTTTCTGGATTCCTTATGACTGAATACATTCCTTTGGTAAAAATTCTGAAACTAATGAAAATATCTTAAGTTTTTGGCTGGATAAATTGACTTAGATTAATTGCACAATGAAGAATTGCTATTAACTTGGTATAAGTCACCAGATGTAGCTGGTTGATTTAAAAAAATTGTACGGGTAGCACAGCAAGTTTAACCAAGCAAATAAGTAGTCCTTGGGTGGGGAAAATCTGTGGTGTTGAACAGCTGTTACAGTCATGTAGCTGCCGCTGGTACCTTTACCTGCACAAATTGAATAATGCAAGAAAGACTAATTTCTGGTCTCTAGAGTGATATAAACAGCAGAGTTCTCTTAGTTTTTCCTCTGGTTTAGAATTCCTTTAACATAGTAGCAGCATCTGTGGACAATCCATGAAAAAAAGAAGACAAAACCATGATGAAAATGGAGAGCAAATAAATCTAGACTGTTCACAATTTAGAAAACAGTTATGCACAAAAAATACATTTAATGTTTTTAAAAGCCATTATTTTTATAATTGTCTTATTTTTCTTGCATAGTTAAGCAGGGTTGTTACTTACATTTTACTTATTATTTTAAATGGGGGCTTTTTTTTGGTCTTTTACTGAGATAATTTGATGGTCTTTTGCTGATCTCTTCTCCCTGGTACCCAGTGATAGGACATGGGGAGGTGGTTTGAAGCTGCACCAGAGAAGATTCCGACTGGGCATTAGAAAGCATTTCTTTATTGAGAGGGTGATCAAGAACCAGAACAGGCTTACTAGAGAGGTGGTCAATGCCCCAAACCAGTCAGTGTTTAAGATGCATTTGGACAATGCCCTTAATAACATGCTTTAAATTTTGATAAGCACTGAAAGGGTCAGGCAGTTGGACTAGATTATCATTGCAGGTCTCTTGCAACTGAAAGTATTCTATTCCATTCCATTCCATTCCATTCCATTCCATTCCATTCCATTCCATTCCATTCCAGGGAGGTTTATAATTTATCCCATTGATTTTACTGGAATGATTCCTCATGTTAATAGAAAAAGAATGAGAACTTCTGGAAGTAAAATTGTCAGAATTCCAAAATATATCTGCACAGATTAAATTAATCCTTTAATCAACATGCTATACCACTTTTCTGTGCTCTAGTAATATGTCTTGAAAACAGCTTCTTGACATTTAAGCATTTTCTATTGACTTTAGAAAGAATAAGCCAAATACTCTTACTTCAATAAATCAGCTGCAGTTCCTATTCTGAAACAAATCCAGATAGAAAACTAAGCTCCAAATTTCTCTACATGAATAAAACCAAACCAAACCAAACCCTGCAACGAAACCAGGAGAGAGGTATGGAGGCATACATGATGACATCATCATGATGGAAAATGTCTCAGGAAAATATTAGAAGCTGTAATTATTGTGATTCAATTGAACTCAAATATAATTACCTCATTTATATCTCTCTTTATCAGAGATTTTAACAATGTTTACATTATAAAAGATGTCTTGTCTGAGACTGCACTTTAAAAGAAGAGGGAAAATGAGCTTCGAACCAGTGCCTTGCCTCGGGGACAAGCTGTTGCTGCAGTTCTGTACTGCACATGTCTTTTCTGCTGATTGCTGTAACAGTAATTCTGAGTCAACTACTCAGTGAGTACTGATTTTATTCTAAGAAAGGAGATATAAAGGTATAAACATGTAGTGAGCAACATGCCTAGGTTGGCAATAGTTAACTGCTCTGATGACCAAAGAGCTCCTTTCCTGCTCGAGCTGGAAATGAGGAAAAAAATTTCAGACTTCTACAGGAAGAAGGAACATTATCTGGGATGGAGTTTCCTCCTGCAATAACCTTAATGGTTTTTGTTGCTTTCTCATTTTTCTTTTATTGGAACTTGCTGACTACCTATCCATCCCATTAAATAATGTTATTGCTATGGTCATGATTTACAGCTACTGCTTCTACTTTCACTGCACAGGGACTTGCAAAAATAAAGGCTGACAACTGATGAATTTACTGATCATGTTCCTTGCAAAGCAGAAATGAACTGAAACATTAGCAAAGAAGGAAAAATTACATTAGATTATTTCAAAAGTAGGCAAGCTAATCTTGAAAGAGTTCTCTAATATGTAGCCTTAATTAGTATCTTAGAAACTAACACTGTCAGTATTTGGGGCTGTTTAATTTTGCATATTGTAACAATGTTCCAAATTCAAGCACTAAACAAAAAGATTTTCAGTTTGATGTTTTTAGCTCAGATACACAATTAATAATTCACAAATTCTTGGCTATCTGCTCAGTCATGCTGAATGTGCTTATATACTCCAAACATCTCAAGACATTTTCTTTCAAGATACTTAATGTATCCCACTTTTAAGATTTCTGTGTCGTTTCCTTT
>NW_010305639.1:2384-12064 GCF_000700745.2 Antrostomus carolinensis | reverse complement strand
CTATAAATGCAAATATCAGGTAATAAAATGTCTTAAATAGAAGACATTACATTTATGTTTTACTTTCTCATATTTGCTTCAGGGAAGTTTATTTTTACTTAACTCATCTCATCAGTCCTACTGGAATAGGCCATAAAGAAATCGTAAAGACAGTGTTTGGTATATGACTTTGTATGAATATCAGGCTTTTTTAGAATGTGTTTGCCTTATCCTCTGCTTGGTCAGTGCCAACTGAGGAGCAAGACATGTTAATCTTATGAATATGTATTAGTAACAACTAGATTTTTACTATTGAATATATTTTAGTATGATAATCCTAAAAGGAGAAGTGGCTCTTTGAACAATGCAGTTGTTGAACTACTATGGATTTGGGTCTACGAGCCCGTGGAGTTGACTTTCGCTCCATGGCCAAAGCTTCCCTTCAGCTAGAGCATAGAGTCAGCTCTCTCTCTTTCATGTAGCACCTTGTTTTTATATCTGTGGAAAACCGTAGAAATAAAAAAGGTTAATTAATGAACACACACACACACACAAAAAAAATATTAAGATTGATTTCAAAATAAAATGTCAAGTACTTCTTCTCATGACTTCTCATTTTGTCTATCTTACCATGTAGTTTCCCATTTGGCCCAAAAATTTCTTGTGCATCTATTCCCAGCATTTCTTTTCTGGAAGATTGCTAAAACAATTAATCACTCTGAGAGAAAAAAAACAAGGTTTCATCTACCCTGGGTGCCTGTGCCTCTCAGGCTGTGTGCTGGTCACAGCTCAGAGTGCATTTTCCCCACGCCCAGGGCTTGTCTAACAGTGCTCATGGCCAGCCATGGTCAGGTGCAGCCCTGTGGTCTTGGGGCAGCCTACTGAGAAAGAGCTGAGGGCAAAACCTGTGAGGAAACTCCCCTGCGCCTCTCTGCCCTCGCTCAGAAGATGCACTGCAGGTCAGGCCCTCATCCTTTGCCTTCTTGTTACCAGCCTTGTGCCTTTCTGACCCCGATCTACTGGCTTGGCCTCACACCTGCCCCATGGTTGGGGCTAGTGTGGTGGCCACAGTTCCCTTGGCTGTTCCCATCATTGTCCTAGCCTCACATTGCTCTCCTCACTGGGGTGTGATTGTCCTCTGCCCTTTTTGTTGAGGCCACAGATGCCTGCAAGCCTCAGCTCCAGCTTTTAATGACCCAGCAGCTGGTCCCACTGATTCCTCCCTTGCAAGGTGGAACCACCCTGTTTTGGTTTTTTTCCACAGTCCATTCATTGTTGCAAGGGACAGTTCTGCAATTTGCACGCAAGCTGGAAAAGTCAGAAATCAATTAAATATAGAACATCTCAGATCTCATTTTCATTATTTCTCCCTTATAGGAAACTTCTCTTACTCCTTCATTCTGTGATAGAATGCATTTATGTATTCCTCAGGAAAAAAAAAAAAAAAATCTGATTTGAAAGTTCCTTGAATCTCTAAAGTTATATGAACTTCCTTGACTTTGAAATGTTAGTATAAATTTTTAAAAATATGTTGTTTAAAACATTCATTCTGTGACATCTATCATGATAGCTGCTTCTCAAAGGGGCTGTTTCTCTTTCAAGTGAACATTAGAAGCTCAAATTAACAACTGGATCCTAAGGAACATACTCAAAAGATGTGATGGGTTGACTCTGGCTAGATGCCAGATGCCCACCAAAGCTGCTCTATCACTCCCCCTCCTCAGCTGGACAGGGGAGAAAAAAATATAATAAAAAGCTCATGGGTTTAGGTGGACAGAGAGAGATCATTCACCAATTACCAGCACAGGTAAAACAGACTCGACTTGGGGAAAATGAATTTAATTTATTACCAATTGAATCGGAGGAGGGTAATGAGGAATAAAACCAAATCTTAAAACACCTCCCTCCACCCCTCCCTTCTTCCTGGGCTTAACTTTTCTCTTGATTTCCACCTTAGCCCCACCAGTGGCACAGGGGACAGGGAATAGGGATTGCAGTCAGCTCATCACATGTTGTTTCTACTGCTCCCTTCCTCAGAAGGAGGACTTCTTCCCCCACGCCAATGTGGGGTCCCTCTGACGGGAGACAGTCCTCCATGAAATTCTCCAGCATGAGTCCTTCCCATGGATGACAGTTCTCATGAACTGCTTCAGCATGGGTGCTTTCCATGGGGTGCAGTCCTTCAAGAACAGACTGCTCCAGCGTGGGTCCCCCACAGGGTCAAAAGTCCTGCCAGCAAACCTGCTCTGACGTGGGTTCGTCTCTCCATGAGGGTGTGTTGGGTTTGTGTGTGTGTGGGGTGGTTGTTTTTGGCGGTAGGTGAAGGGGCTACCCTGTGAGGAGCTTCACAAAGCTCCCCTGTCTCCAAGGCATACCCCAACAGCCCAGGCAGAGCCAATTAGCACTAGAGATTCACCTCTGCAAATCTGTATTTGTGAGGGGAAGGACTGTCTTGAAAAGAAGAAGGTGGAGAGAACCTGGAGGAGAGGCCATTGACCTGAACAAAAGACAACCATTGGCCTCAACAAAGAGAGAGCTTCATTGCCAGGAGGAAGGAGGAGGAGGGGAAGGACAGAGAATCTCTCACACCCAGTTCAACCGCAAGGAGCAGGAGAAGGCAAAGCAGGTCCCCTGCAGCCCATGGAAGTTCAATGGCGGAGCAGAGACCCACGTGTAAGGGAGGAGGTGTACTGGACTGGAGACCCATCTATAGCCTGTGGATGTTCCCATGCTAGAGTCAGGAGCTGTGCCCAAAGAGGTCCCTGACTCCATGGGAAGCTTGCATTGGAACACTTCATTCCTGGACTTCCATGTTGGGAAGAGCAGCAGAGGTGAACTGACTGAACCCCCATTCCCTGCCCCCTGTGCTGCTGTGGGGGGAAAGTAGAGAAATCAGGAGCAAAGTGATTTTAGCCCAGGAAGAAGAGAGGGGTGGGGGAAGGTGTTATGAGATGTGGTTGTTTTGTCTCACTGTGCTACTTGGGTGATTGGTAACAAATTCAATTGATTTTTCTTCCCAAGTTGAGTCTGTTTTGCCTGTGACCATAACTGGTGAGTGAGCTGTCCCTGTCCTCATTCGAATCTGAACTCCATTTTTTGTGATTTCCATACCATCTCACTGGTTGGTGGGAGTGAGTGCAGGATTGCATGGTGCTACCTGTGGGTGAAACCACTACAGGTGCCACAGGTCCTGACAGGGACCTGCTCTAACATGGGCTTCCCACAGGGTCACAGCCTCCTTCAGGAATCCACCTGCACTGGCTTGGAGTCCTCCACAGGCTACAGGTGGTCATCTGCTCCGCCATGGACCTCCATGGGCTGCAGGGGGACAGCCTGCCTCACCATGGTCTTCACCACAAGTTACAGGGGTATCTCTGCTCTGGCATGTGAAGTACGTCCTAACCCTCTTTCTTCACTGACCTTGGTGTCTGCAGGGCTGTTTCTCTCACATATTCTCACTCCTCTCTCTCCAGATGAAAAATGTGCAGGTTTTTTTTTTTTTCTTCCCCTTCTTAATCATGTTATCACAGAGGTGTTACTGATGGGGTCAGCCTTGGCCTTGGCATATCCATTTTGGAGCAGCTGGCACTGGCTCTGTTGGACATGGGAGAAATTTCTGGCAGCTTCTCACAGAAGCTATGCCTATGCTTCCTGCTACCAAAACCTTGCCACACAATCCCAGTACAAAAACTGAAGCTGCTGTGGTTTATTTTTCATTTTTCTAGTTGCTTAAGGCTGTACCTTTTCCCACCTTGTCAGTATAAATGTTCCGTATTGTGAAAAAACCTGAACTTTCCTCAGAGCTGTAAGTTATAAAGAATTTTTTTGCCTTGTGTTGGTAGAATTGCAGTTTCTCTGTACGATTTTAGAAGAGGAAAAATCTTGTCATTAGTTAGTCACAGAAATTTGTTTATAATTGAAGACTACAGCCAAACTTCTCTACGTGTAAGCAGATCTTCTAGTGGGTTAAGGCTGGAAAGCAAGGGATAAGCTACACTCTAAAACGTTTTTGTACTGCACTTTATTATTAAAGAAACTACTAATTTGTTATTTGTTTGTTTCCTCCTTTATTTCTGCTAAGTGGCTATAATATATTTCCAGCTGTTTTTTGTCTGCTCTTTAAAATGTCTTCAAAACGTTAAAGTAAATGTCATCTAAATGGGTTTTGTATCTATTACCTCTGTGTCATAAACTATGTCCACAAAGGTAGCTATGTAATAAAAAAGATGCAATTCATAGAACATTGCTTTCTTGAATAAAAAGAATGAACATGGAAGTCCAATAAATTTTATAATCATTATCTTTAGGCATGAATTTATTTCTGTCTGAAATTTGCATTTTGTTAAAGAAATTTTAGTGTTATTATTGTTCATTTAATTAGCAGCCTTAAGTCAAGTTGTTTTTAACCTGGGATCTGATTCTGTGAAGTACTGAGAGACTATTATGTCCTCAAATTAAATTAGTAGCAGCAAGTAGTCTTTATGAACACACATTGGGAATAAATGTTCCAAAAAATGTATCTTGAATGTGCAACATTCTGATCAGAAGGGCTGGAGCACCTACATGTGGGGATTTCATTTTTATTGTGGTAATCAGTCCCCAGTGCTCTGGGAAAACTGGCAACTGGATCATTTCAGAAAGTTGCAGCTAAACCCACTTACTCCCTCTGCTTGCTATTTTCATGTATACAAATATAAAGACTGACTTCACTAGTGATAGAGAACAGTAACAATAAATAATGTAAAAATTGCCAGTTACTTCACTCTTGCTTTATACCTCACGAACTCAGTGCTAAATATGGATTATAAGCCATTGTCATCATGTTCAGGAAAGAACAAAAATTCTGCCTTGACCTCAAATATACAGTCGTATATTTAAGGTGAGAAAGATACAGTGGTGAGAAAGATACAGTGGTGAGAAAGATACAGTGATTAAAGCTCTTGGTCAATGGTTGTTGCACATGCCAGCAGTGAAGAACACTAATGTGTAAGCCAGAGAGCAAACAAATTTGCACATACTCACATGCAAAGGGATTGCTTCCTATGCGAGAATGCCACTATGAGATCTCTATGTATGGCAGAAGGTGGAGAATGTTTTACTCTACATTCAGAATAATATCCACTGCTGAGGAGATGAGAGAGAAGGGCTAAAAAGGGTGAATCCTTAGCGTCTGTGACTGTGGGAACAAATGAGGAGTTGGAAGATATAGGAGCAGAAGAAAAATGTTGAAGGACATGGAAAAGTTGGAGAAGCCCTCAAAGAAGAAAAGAAGAAAAGAGAAGCACAGAGTAATAAGACAGTGGTGAATTTATGAAGTAAACCATCAAGGGTTTTTTGTTTGTTTGTTTGTTTTTTTAGTGTAAGACTAGAGAATATGGCATTTACTGCTTGAGAGAACATCAAGCATCTGATTGACATACTTTGTCTCCTCACACTATGAAATACAATTTTCAAAACAAAGACTTACACGTATGTAACCATTGTGTGCTAAAACCTACCGAAGTCAATGAAGCTTCTCATCTCATTACCTTGTTTTTATTCAAGAACTGCAAAGCTCCTTGGTAAGCTATGCTTTTAATTAGAAAACATAAGTCATCCACAGAGTGAGCAGAAATATTATATTGTGATGTACTGGGCATACGCAATAAGCTTAATGCATCTATGCAGTGTTTCTTTTGTTGACAATCCACAAGCTATAATTTGCTTTTCAGGCAATTGCAAGTTGAAATGATTGTGGGTATTATGATAAATTAATAGGGAAAAAGGACAATATGTTGTAAGTTATAAATAATTCATCCAGCTCTGCTTGAAGTAGTCTTTCTGGAGCTTTAGAAGTTTCTGTTTCTACCAAAACAGAGGTTTTATCCATTAAAAAAAAAAAAAAAAATACAATTAAATAAAACAGCTCTTTTAAAGACTGAGTTCTTTGAACTCGCAACACTCCATTAAGTGCTTTTGGAAGGGGGCTAACATACATCAGAAAAAAATCAGGTGTTTTAGATTAAATTTCAGCTATGTAACTCTCTATAACCTCAATTCTAAATGTAAATTTTGTTTCATAATGTAGGTGCATCTTAGAAGCAGAAGATAAGAAAGTAACACAGTAGCTCAGAAGCACTGCAAGTAGAATACCTGCTTCATGCTTCTACCCTCCCGCATCAACAAAGAAATATGCTGTTACTTTCAGGATGTTTTGATGTTTTGTTCTATGCCTTTTATATGAATGCATTTTGCCCTGGACTTCCATTGAAACTATAATACTGACCTTTCACACATGTCCTGTGTGTTTCATTGCACAATTTATATGCTGTTCAATGTCCAGTGGTGAAACCAGCTACTGCAGGCATCACTGGTAATACAGAGAACTGTGACTGAGTACACAGGTTTGGAAAACTCATTTTACTTTCTTGGTCTTTTTAGGATAGTAGTGGTTTTTGAATATACTTTAATGACATCTTAAAATGGGAAACAAAGGCAGTCAAAGATATTAAACAGCTGAGACATTTGTACATTTATCTTTGGAAACATTGAACATTTACAATTTCCATTACTTTTAATTGTTGTAGAAAATACTCAGGGATTTTAAAAATGAGACCTTTGGGAAATAAACAACAGCCTGGTAGTTCTGTTATGCCCTCATTTAATTTGTCTTCTTTAACTCCTGCTCCCTACAAACTGTCCTACCACTTAGTTGCTTTCTTTATAAACTTTCTTCATTACACTGGAAGCTGTAAAGCCTAGATGTGAAGGGCAAACAACTCAGTATGTAGGATTGAAGTTATGAAGTTCTTCAGCTTTCCTCCGTGGTATCACATGGTAGTTATAAGAAATTGCAGTATTTAAGTGATTGTAGGCTTTGTAATGCACATTTACAAAACCAACCAACCAACCAAACCCAAGGTCCTCAACAAATACTTCTACAATTTTAAAATACATTGTTCTTAAATTGTGAGTAGTATGGACATGCAAATCTCATAAACCAGATACCTGTGATTTCTTGTACTGTTTATTTGGCATTTACCTATGTCATTTACCTTTCTTCAGTATCAAGTGACTTAATGTAATACCAGAAACAAATTTATAATAATGACTATTTAATTTTCTTTCTTTTGTTGGGCTCTATATTACAATAAACATTCCCCTTTTAGTGCAATTCTGTAAGTTCAAGATTTCCTAGAAATACCAGACTAAGAAAAGGAAATAATGTACACTATGCTAACTACAAACCTTAATTCCAACTTGGAGGTGCTTTTGGGGTTTTTCCAGTTCATTAACCAATCTCACCAGTGACGCATGCCATTTCCTCTTCTACTTTCTTGGTACAGGCTGGTGATGAATGTGATAGGTTATCTTTCTCCTTTTTTGAATAAATAGGAGAACACTGTAAGAAGCAGGTGAACACATTGTAGGATATACAGTAGGGATTCATTTCTGTGTGTGGGAACAGTAATAACATCACATAACAAACTTAACTCCTTTTTTGACTCCTTCTTCCACAACTAGATTTCTACATTATGCAATCCAGGAAAAGAAACAAATGGAATTAGCCACCAAGGTACATAAGGATAGGAGATGGAGAAAGCCTAGCAGCTGGAAAATGAAAAACAGGCTATTGTGAGAACTAACCTCCAGTTTACCCCTGTTGGGGAAGATAGTTGCAAGATGTGTGTCAACAGTCCCAGCTTGTTACCATCCCCATTATATTCAATAAAACATTCGCAAAACTTTCACCTGAATTTCAAATAAAACAAATTACTGTGGGTTGGAGAGATGTTCATGATGACATATTAGTGATAGTATTAGTCCAGGAAACCAACAATGAACTTGAATATTTTATGTCCTTAGTATTGTCTTTATTTGGTGGACAAAAATATTACATGAGATTTATGATGTCAAATATATTTAAAAGAATAAGACAAGCAAACTCCTCAGGCAAAGAGTTGTTCTACCACTTCTAATCCGTCAAAATATCTGAAAAATAGTGAAAAGAAAGTGGTGATGCAGAGAAAAAGAACTATGATAATAAAGGGGGAAGAAGCATAGATGTTGAATGAGGCTCCAGGAAGAAAATCTGATGTCAATTAATGTAATACAATTGGCTGTGGTGGGACCTCACTTTCTCACCTAGACTGCTATGAAGTAATGCAAATCTTTGTCTTTCTTTGGAGCACACAACTACTTAAGAAGTGTAAAAGGCATCTAAATTGTAACTTGTGACTTAATTCAACACAGAGAATGTCTACATGATTAGAAAATATTTTTGTAAGATTATAAGGTGAAGATACTGACTGAGGATTGTCATTATGGCAAGACATGAGCTTTATGAGTTTATTCTTGCTCCATACAATTGTTTAAGAGAGTGGTGAAAACACTGATTTTATTTGTTCATCCATACAATGAGTAGTGTATGAGAATGTCGTTAAGATCTTCTATGACTGCAATAAACATAGACCATATGTACTAATTTCTTAGAGTGTTTTGCTGACCAGTGTACTGAATTATGAAAAATAGGGATGCCAAGTCAATTTCTACATAAAATACAAATGGATCTCTCAAAATAAAATTGTATAAATATTATTGTGCTCATCAGTAGGTTAGTAGGTGTTGAATCATCCTTTTATTGAATACAGCAAATAGCTATGATGCAGAGTGTATGCTGCTATCTCACCTACCTGTTTACAACTGCTTAGGAAATTAAATGCAACTTTTTCATGGGATCCTTTTCTGACTTGGGGAGCCATTACATTAAATAAATACTCAAAGCGTCAGCTAAGTATAAAAACATAAATCAAGCTGACATCAATCAAACACAAAAACATTAATCAAACTGACATGAGTTAAATTACAATACATATACATGCGGCCTTAGGCTGATTGTAATTCCTCAGTGTTTTTTTCTAAATAAAGGGAATTAAGGACACATGGCAACATAGAAAATTTAAGCTGACAGGAGACTGGAAAGCATGCATAGAATTTTTACCTATAGTATTTTCTCTCCATAGGCAATTTTGCTGTTGTTGTTGTTGTTGATGATGGTTCATGGCAGTACTTCCAAATCCTAGAATCACAGAAACATATAATAGTTTGAGTTGGAAGGAACCTTTAAAGGTCATCTAGTCCAACCCCCCTGCAACAAGCAGGGACACCTTCAGCTAGATCAGATTGCTCAGAACCTTTTCCAACCTGACCTTCAAAGTTTCCAGGGAGGGGGCATCTACCGCCTCTCTGGACAACCTGTTCCAGTGTTTCATCATCCTCATAATAAAAAAATGTCTTCCTTATATCTAGTCTTAATCTACCCTCCTTTAGTTTAAAACCATTACCCCCTGTCCTATTGCCACAGCATCTACTAAAAAGTCTGCCCCCTCCTTAAGTATTGAAATGTCGCAATAAGGTGTCCCCAGAGCCTTCTCTTCTGTGGGCTGAACAACCCAAGCTCTCCCAGCCTCTCCTCACAGGAGATGTGTTCCATCTCTCTGATCATTGTTGTGGCCTCCTCTGGACACAGCTCCAACAGGTCTATGTCTTTCTTGTCCTGAGGACTCCAGAGCTGGAAGCAGTACTTCAGCAGGGGGTCTCACCAGAGCAGAGGAGAGGAGTTCTTTCTTTGTCTGAAAGACATATTCATCCATAGGTACCCAGATTTGATAAATATTTTAAAAAGAACCTGTCAGTCACATTTTGTATCATAAGAATCCTTT
>NW_010305639.1:0-2356 GCF_000700745.2 Antrostomus carolinensis | reverse complement strand
AGATTTGGTTGTATTTTACTTCTCATTTAAAAAGTGAAATTCTGTCAAACTGTCTAGAATTGTTTCTATTTTTAGTAATGGAATTAGTGCAAATAAAATATCACTCATGAAAAATCAAAATAAAATCCCCCACTCAATAAAACCCCCTTAGTTTTCTATTCTATTACTGTGACAGCTTGTGTTGGCAGAATCCTGTTTGTGACATCATTTTTATTTGGTGATTCAACCTATACAGAGCATTTTAAGGAAGAATGTTTATATCCAAAATTGCAGGAATACATAGGTCTTCCTAATGTGTTAGAGTTGAAGTTTTAAAGTGTTTTCACTTTTAAGGCATCATTTTAACGTTGGAAGTCCTGGTACTTAAGACTATTTTTAGATAACACAGTTAATGGGTAAAGCATGGTTAGAATGCTCAGAAAGCTTGGGTTTCAGTGCCATCTCTATCTCTCTTTTGATTCCGAGGTTTGATACCTCATTTCTCTTCCAGCTTTCACAGTGTGGCTGCCTTGCTTATTTACATTATTAAGTCTTTGATGTGAAGACTGTATCTTAGGAGTCCTAATTTCAGTTGAAGACATAAAATTATATGGCAAAATCAGGTTTTTGTCCAGCAGATCAGTGGTCCAATTCAAATAGACAGTGTGAAAGAACCAGTTAAAATGAGATCCCAGGAAAATCATATGTGCAATGGGACTCTGGTCTCATTGAATTTGTATGTATGTGTGAGGAACACTATCATACAGACGTCCTTTTGCTTTAGCCTGTCTCTTGATTTTCCACATTCAGCTAAAGGTTCACTGACTTAATCAAGTTGTTTTTTTTTTTTTTTTTTTTTTTTTTTTTTTTGTGCACAGAGACAAGTATCTTTACAAGCAGTCTGGAAGAATGTTTTTGTCAGAATTTGCTTTGTGAACAAGACCTACATATCTTGAAACCTGCTTATCTACAGAATAAGTAATTTTACTAGATTTCTAACTATTTACTCTGTTTTCCTCTCAGTAAAGACCAAAATTTATTCCCCCTGAAATGCTTTGCTTTTAGGCAGTCTCCTAAGCTGCCAATATCTAGGTAAGGCACATCTTTCTGGAAGTTTGTTTGAACTGTGTAGAAGGAAACTGACAAAATACATTTAAGACAGTATCTTAATGAACTACATTTGAAAAACACCTTTCAATTTAAGACTGCACAGTAGTAGCTCTGGTTTAAGTAACAGGAAACATACTTTTAGAGCTAAAAGGTAGGAAATACATTAGGTTTAGTAGAACCAACAAGACATGGATTTGGTAATTAAGTTTGATATTTGCATAGGTTATGTGGCTTATGTACTTTGTTCAACAAAAATATGTGACTTTACATAGTTGGTATTTATTAATCCATTCAAAGATTGTTACTGGAGTTGCAATGGCTAAGGAAAACAGCGTGCTGCTATGCTAAGGTGGAGATGTAGATGTGATATATTAAAAAGGTACCAACTGAGCTTCCATTGCAGTTTTACTATAAACTTTCAAGTCTGTAGACAGTTAGGTAGACTGTCATAAATAACTATGTCATCAGTGACATGATGTTGACTTGTGCCTTTCCACTGAATGGCCTAACCTACATTTGGTCTTCTGTGTTGATGGATTATATAACCATTTTGTGGTGATTGGTATCTTCACATGTTACTGGCATATATCATGCTAATCCACTACTTTTAGGAGGTGGTTAACATACAGCTTGTTAAGCCAGTAAACTGCATGAGTTAAATATTGCATCAAAGTTCTAGTAACACTCAACCTATGATGTCAGTGCGGCGGATGAAGAAATGACCAACACCGAGATGTGTTCAGGCATCAGCACTTTATTGAAGCTTTGCACTACATATATATCTTTTTTTCTTCCATCACGCCCCAAGCACGTGGCACTCTTTCACTTTTGATTCGTTACCCCTTATCATAAAAGTGCCTAAACAATTCTCATGATTGGATAAATCCACCTGTTCACGAGCTGTTCTTTTACTTCTGACTGGTTACTAATTACAGTTCACAAACCATCCTTATCTTGTCTCATACACATTCTTTCTAGTTTTTTCCACTTTGTTTTACTTTTGACTCAAGGTCAGGAATTAATTGCTCAAGGCTGAGGCCACCTGCAGCTTTGGCTCTTAAAGCACCAACATATCAGTACTGCCAGATTAATGTATTGAACCTCAATGCTGTTACAATGTTGATGCATACCAAAACAGTATTTTGAATGACACTATGCAGAACTAAAGGCTCAATTTCAAAATTCCTGGTAGACAGAGAAACCATTTTGCCCCCACAGCGTATAGCTGCAAATCAGACATAGAATCATAGAATCACAGAATCATAGA
>NW_010305638.1:22059-36960 GCF_000700745.2 Antrostomus carolinensis | reverse complement strand
AAACCATTCTATGGTTCTATGATTCTATATTCAAAAATACCACATTGTTTTCTACTCACACCACTCTCTTCTGTCTAGCTTGGTTGAAAACTGGATCAGGCATTCCTCCGCTCTGTTTTCTCATAAAGAGAGGTACCAGACATCCTCTGGTAAGAGGATAATATCTTATTTCATCAAAGCTTACTGACCACTTTGTCTCATCAGCTTTTCTCCACGTCTTTTGTTTCTGAGGTTTTTACCATAAATGAAATTCTTCATTCTTGTTCATGGACTTCCATAGTTCTCCAATGTTTCTTAGTCAAATAAAATCCACCTTACCTGTCAAATTTTAATAATTAGCTTACTATAATAATTAGATTTACTTTCCTGATCTATTAATATTGTAGAAAATATACAAATATTATAAACACCATGCTCAGATCCTTAAAGGTATTTGGATCCCTTAGCCACCCTGGTTTAAAAAAAACAAACTGGGGCCATATGATAAGTTAAGTTCTTAAACACCAGCATGTGTTTGAACTTAAACACTTTATGTATTCTGATGTTCAAGGTTCCAAGGAAACATTGCCAGCCTAACTGGAAAAGACTTTCAGAATTGCTTTTATGATATTTACAGATAACATTAGGTCTCGTTTAGGACGGAGGGCTGAAGTAGGCCGGGGATGACCCTGTGCACCATCACTGCTGATGAAAATAGAGTGCAGATGATCCTTCTGGCTGCCCTGATCTCTGTGCATTGGAGAACACTATTTTCAAGGAAGTTATATAATTTCTCACCATAATGGATTCTGTATTGACTAAGGCATTCCTTTCTACATCTTTTCCATTGTAAGCCAGTAAAAAGTTCATGTCAGAAAAAATAGGAGTGTACTTGATGCCGTAGGGTGCATTTAAAGTTATCTTCTTAACATTTATCAGAAATAAAACACAAGTGAGATGAAGTTTCCAGTGGAAATATTGCTTTTAATCAGACTTTCATGCTTTTCTACATTAATATGTCATTGGGTAATTGGGTAAGTACAGTACTTGTCAGCATCCAGAAGTGTATCACACCTGGAGCTGTATAAGCAGACCAGAGTGAGGCAAATATCCCTTAAGCTTCTGGGATATTTTGCTGCAGAACTATTTCCAGAACTCCGGCGCATTTGCAAAAATCTTTTTTTCCTTCGCTACATGTACAAAATTGTCCTGGGTTTGTACTAAGATGCCAAGGCAGATTTTTTTCCCCAACTTCAGATGTAATTTTAGCAGCTAAGTACTTTTTGTACATAAAGAGGATAAAAAGCTGAAAAATTACCTTGGACAGAGGAGGCGTACCAGGGTTAATAAGAATCACTGTTAGGTACCATATGTTCCGTGTCAGCTTTTTGCACGCGAGTGCTGGATTCATAATGACCTGTGTAAATTCTAGATAGCAAATCATCAATCTTTTTATGTTTTAACTGGATTTTTGTATGTGTTGAAATTTGATTCATTTACCAAGAGCCCTCAAAACCATTACGTACTCCCACAGCTATCCCTAAACCCTGACAGTATAAACAGATGCACATGTACATCCCCCAGAGCCTGTATGGCATGTATATTAATAATTTATATAAAAATAAATAATATTTAGTAATTTTCTCTTTAATCTAAGATATACTTCCCCTGTATAGTAAAGCAATTACGTAATGAATGGTTACATTTTAAGACAATGGCTCAGGAGAAAAAAAAAAAATCAGGACAGCTGTGTTAGACTGAAAAGGAAGTATGCAACAATAATTCCCTTTCACATTTGATACTTCAACTAGTATTAACTTAAAAGTCCAAATGCAAGTCATTAAGCAAAAAAATGAACAAAATGAAGAGCAACCTTGCAGGGACAGTGATGAACTGAGAATAAGGACATTTAGGTTCAATTTCGAGCTCTTCCCTTGCCAGTATAGCTTTGGGCAGTTTCTTTGTTCCTCAATTCGTTATCTATTTAATAAGGATATTAGTACTCCATTAATTCTACTCCTTGCCTTCTTGAATGTATTTGTAGTAGAAACTACTTCTTCTGTTACCTGTAAAACTCTCAGCAAAATGGACACCTGTTCTTTGCTGAAGATACAAGAAGAATTAAAGGAGTGAATCGCAATCAGGGCTTACACCTACCACAGACTTGGCAAAAACTCCTGTTTAGTATCAGTAATATGGGGCTATACAATATGTAGTGATAAAGATGGCTCTTCAGAGAGCTTCTAATTAAAGAGATGACCTATGAGAGCCAATAAATATTGAGACAGTTATAACAGATCTAGTTAAAAAATATATATGAAAAAAAATTTCCCTGTCAAAAAAAACCCCAAACCTGTTGCAAATTTTGACTGAAAAAACAGATACCAATACAATTTCTTGTAACAAATGAAAGTTTTATTTAAAATGTTAAAATGAAATGTGTCATTTTGAAATCAGTATTTTCATACATATGGATTTTCAAAGTTTTTCATTTTTAAAAAACATTATGCCTTTTCAATTTTTTATCCTGGTTTATGAAAAATACAGAGGCTGATCTACTGAAATTTCTTGTTCCATAAATATTCTTTCTGTGGCTATATATGTTTAAAAGACAAAAGATTAAGACTCATTTGGTTTATTTTGGAGGGTTTTTTGCAGGTCTTTCAAAAATCAGTTTTTTGCTGGGTCTTGAATCAAGACAGCTCAAGGCATTCCAAACACAGGCACTGCTTATATGATGTATTATTAAAGTGTGCTTTGCTTGACTAGAAATAGTTGCTGCAAGTGTAGAAAGTATTTCCACTGTGCAGTATAACTTCCCTGATAATGCAGATGGTTCAAGCTCTAATTCACATAGATTATCTAAAGAAACAGTTCAATGGACAGAAATGAAATAAATGTGTTTTCAGCATCAGACCTTTATTGAATAGTGTCTTAAAATAAAAGGAAATTGCTAATTTTACTTGCTTTAGAATTGATAGAGAAAGGCAAATACAGCTGTTGTGCAAAGGTTTGAAATAAATAATTAAAAAATGTCACTAAAGAAAGTTATAAGTCACTGTAAATCATTGACAGAAATGTCTGCTAAAGACAACAAACATCCCGTGTCGTGCAAAACCTTCTCTCTCAAAAATCACACACTTTTTAGAAAATAATCCACTATTCTTGCTAAATATATGTCATGATTTTAGGGATAAAAGAAACAAATGAACCTCTTGCAGCATTAGTGAACCTGATACATTTTAAAGGTTGCTGTGCTTGCTTCTTGTAATATTTTTCTTTCTTCTATAATGCATAACCTAGTGCAAAAAAATTTCCTATGCACTGTATTCTGAAAAGGAACTGTTCTTTCCAAATTACAATGAAGGGAATATTACTTGTTATGTAATATATATCATAATAATATAGACATTTATAAGCACATAAAATTGCACAGGGAAACAAAATCCAGATTATTTTATGCTTCCTATTTCAATATATACCTGTGTTCCGTAGGAAATTTACTATAATTATGACTTCATATTCTGTTCCTATACCCTAAAGATAAGTATGATCCTGGATCAAGTAAAGAGCTAACCATCATGTATTAACTAAAAAATGAACATATTTAATGTAGTAGAAAGCTTGGTAGAACCTAATAATAGTGAGTACTTTTATAAGATCATTAACATTTTAAAGGATTTATTTTTTTTTTATGAGTTGCCAGAAGAATTGACTATACCTAGTAGCAATATTAATACTGTCACAAAAACAAATAAGGAAATGAATTTTTCCAATTAAAATACACTTCTCTGATTTGGAGACCACTAATGAAAGCAAACTTTTGCATACTCTGATAATGCTTCACTAACTATGTATCTGTACAGTTAGATGATCTTTAAGAATGCAATTAACCTATTTTTCTTGTCCTAATTACAAGGCAAAAGGATTCACATGGGTAAAAAGAAAAATTATTTTGTTTCGAAGGGAAACACAAATTATGCCCAAAGCCTAATAAATCTGTTGCCATGACAATAAAAAAGCCTGATCTTAAAAAACCTTTTATAATTTATTCACATGAGTAGTTCTTACTCATATGAGGAGAGATTTGCAATGGGAAACTTGAATTTAGGATGCAGTACTTGTTCACATAAAGAGCTGAGGGGACTACTTCCACAAGTAAGAGCTTCCTTCAACAGTGAAGAGTGGAAGATGACATTTACGGGTTGTGTTGTCCTTCCTCAGTTTTTCTTATTGGTTCTTATACTAATCACACATTTTAGATGGTAAAATACACAAAGAATCTACTTCAATGCATATGTATGCATATTTTGAACATTTACTCTTAAAATCAAGGCTGGTTCCTCTGAACCCTACTGAAAAATTGTCATACTACATGAACATGTTTGTATTGTCTCTGTTTCCTCCTGCTGCAGTGATTTGAAAAAGCTGCATTACCATTCTCTCTCTAAAACCTGTCTTGTGGAGTCCTTCATCACACAGGGAGAAGACGTATTGAGAACTACTACAAAATTCCATCTCTTGAATAGGACTTAAGCTCCTATTCTTGTTCATGAGTTCTGGTGTAGCCCGGTCTAGCCTTTTTGCTTTGGCTCTCTGCATCCCTCTCACTCTCAAAACCTACTGCCAGGAACCCATCACCTCCATACCCAGCTGGACAGCTGGTGACAATCACCACACAAACCCACTCCTGGTCCATTTCTATTCTCATCAAAAGCAGTGAGATTTGCAAGGGATTACCCTCAGAGCTGGGACAGGTCCTTACCACAGTTTGCTTCTCAAGTTGCATTAAACTTTCTCTGTTCCAAACTCAGTGATCAACCAGAATACATAACAAAATATATATATATATATATATATATATATATATCACATAATCACTCTTTCGTCTTTTAGTTCTGCCCTAATTTCTGAAACAGAAATCCAAGTAAACCAGGCTTTCAGGAAAACTGATCCGTTCTTCCATCTCAGTACACTCACTGCATAATTCCTGATCTGCTTGGCAATTTCCTGATAGTGCCCCTAAATTTTAGTAAGTCGGGTAGTTAGTTAATAACATCAACTTGCACTCCCCTAGCACCTTCCATCCGGGAAGATGAAAACACTTCACAGCTGTTAATGAGAAATATCTTGCAACATCCACTGAAGCCATTTATAATAATTCTTAACACCCCGCTAATACATGACAAAAAGTACTTGATATGAGAACATCTCGTACTGGGTCTGCTTATTTTATGACTTGGGTCAGCAAGAGTAACATTGTCATAATTCACAGTGATAATTTTTTGGCTTTCTGATATGTGTAAAAGGACCTGCCTCTCGTTGTATCTACAGTATCCAAGTCTGCATTTGATATTTGTTTCCCCATGAGAAACAAAATAAAGTAAATCTTTTGCACCTGCAGATCTCGCAGACATTCAAAACCCTTCTGTAGCTTTTATTTACTCAGATAATACTTATTCAGAGCTATTCTTATGTTGATACAGGATTTCATTTACCTTCTATTTTTGCCTTCTAGTGGTCAGTGCCTGACTGAGGTGCAGGGAGGGTATAGAATCATGACCCCAGACAGACAGACAGAGCAACAGAAAGAGGAGGCAGGAGGAGGGAATGGAGGGAGGGGAAAAGAGAGAAAAATGTCAAAGCAAATTCTTAATCATCCTTTTTAGCATGGAAATATGTACAATACAGTTACTGATGTTCCAGTCCAAGTGCAAAATGACAGCAAAGGTGTGCACAAACACACACACACACATATACACACTGTCACAAAGCAAGGGAGAAAGACAGAAATGATCTTACAAAGCTGCTGCAGTAATCAGGACACTTGCTCCTGGAAACAACCATATAAACAAATGTTCTTTTGTTAGCTTTCTATATTTTTTCAATTTTCATTTGATTACTGCTATTATTTCTACCTTTCACCATAACAAAAACATGGTTATTATTAAAAGGAAGGAAAAAGGCCTTACCATGCAGTGCATCAGGAAGAGATGAGAAGCACAGAGCATGCTGCAGAGATTAAGCTCAGCATGGCATTCAGATATCCTTTGGAATTGAAGAAAATTGTCCAACCCATTCTTCCTAACAAAGCGGACAAGTTTTCTCTAGGCTTGAATTTTTCACCAGAAGTCAGATCCTTACAGTGCATTATATTTTCTTCTTCAGGAGATATATTTCCTCCAGTTAAGTTTCAGCTCCACAATGCCATTTCCAATCAGCTCTAAGGAGTTCTTCATTCCCAGATTGCTGGTGTCATCAGAGGGACTCCAAAGGAAATCAGAGAAGGAAAGAAAAAAAGAAAATAATACCTTACCAAAGACCTGAAATTACTATGCAGAAAAGGAGAAGAAAAAAACCCAACAACCCTACATTCATTCTATGAGCTATGTGTTTCACAACAATCAGTACTAACTCTTTGGTCTCATTATCTGTAATAAAGGAAGAGGCAAAAACTTTCACAGTTCACACATGATGCATTTTCATTACTGCCGCTCAACTGTGCACTACCAAACAACCCTTCTCATCCTGAGGAATCTTTAAAACCATCTGACAAAAACATCAGCTGTCCCTCTCCCTTCCCAAAGAACATGAATATTAGAATTTATCAAAAAGTGTTGGAGAAAGCTTGAGAAATAACCCAAAAATATAAATTAGATGTAAAAGCATAATCCTCAAAGCAGGAGAGTTCATGAGCAAGGAGATACCTTGCCTGAAGGATCTGGGGACACTAAGTCATCGTAGGGAAGGAGAAAGGGATAAAGAACGGTGGCTAACAGGGGGTTTGGAGAGGATGGGGTGGGACTGACTGGGTGTCAGGCAGGAATGGGATCCTGAGTCACCCTCAGCCTCCTGCCTTCTCGCTGACAGCAGCTCGGGCTTCCCCTGCACTTTCTGCAAAGCATATTAATTGATTCTGGTTGCTGAGCAACTAACTCTGGGGAGCCACATCGACGGCTCCAGCTCCGGCACAGCTTCAGTAACAGCAGCAGGGAGAGGGGACGGTCTCCCCTGCTCCCCTCCTCCTCCGGGGGCTCGCTCCCCCTCCCCTGGATGCCCTCAGCTGCCCTGCAGGGAAGCTTCACAAGGGAAAGAAAAAAGCCCGGGTTAGTGCAGCAGGGAGAGGAGGTGGGTTGCTCCCCCCACCCTGCATGGCAGTGGCAGGACTCAGGCGAGCAGCCCGGCTTCACACTGACAGCACAGCTGCAGCCCCAAAGGGCACCCTCCACCCACGCCCGCCCCGTGTGGGTGCCTGGGCTGGGGGCCCTGGGGCAGCCGTGGGAAACCCACCCTGGCAGGCGAACCAGGGTGGTGCAGTTCCCTTCTGAAAAGCAAAGCTGGGTTAACCCTCTAGTTCTCCAGGCATGCTGCAAAGGTGTTGTTAAAATGACGAGCAACTCCCACGGCTATGCCAACTCATGGGATCAAAAGTGAGTCTCCAGTGGAAGCTGTGGCCACTTAAGCTCTGTCCCTGCAATAATGGGGTAAATATATTACCTATTTCTGACCTCTTTTTCATATTGCACTCCAGGCAAAGCAGACGCTTTTCTTGCTGAAAGGACACACAGTAAACCAAAGCCACCATCCAGAAGAATTGCCTGGATGGCTTTGTCAGAGACTGCAAAATCGAGCTCTCCGACATAACCTTGTCATTGCTTCAAACAATGTTGTGTTTAAGTTCCTCAGAGGAGAGAAGCAGCAATGAGGCCATTTAATTCTGGCCCATAAAAGAAATGGGATAACTGGATAACTTGAGCTGGCTCCAAGGGCCTTCTCCTGGAGCGCCTTGACTGATGACCCCATAGGAGTTACACAGAGGATTTCTGCAGGGTTGATGCCAAGTGAATGGACTCTGAATAGGGCCTGACCACTGCAATCTGTGGCAGGGCTTCCACTGACTTCTGTGACTCTAGAGCCTGAGAAAAATCTCCAAAAAGCAAATGTCTGAAAAAGACATTTCTCTTGTGTTCTCGTTTTGGATAAATCCTTAGTCAGATCATTACACTTGTTCAGTACTGACTAAGCTGTCTTTCTTTTGCACAAGTAAGATGTAAGAACTGAAAAGACCTCGAGATTTCTCTCCCTGTGACCTGGCAGTAAGTGCAATATCAGATCCTGGCCAAGCTGCTCACGCATGATTACTGTCAAAGACCTGAGCTAGATCAGCTCTTTATTTGTGTTATAGTGATAGGACAAGTTAAAGGGCAAGGTCCTGAGAACTGCCTTAGCTTGCGGTCACATAAACATACAGAATTATCTAACTTTCCCCTTGAAAAACTCCAACCTATAGCTTGTGTGTGCTATCTAAATGGCAAACGCAGGGCCTTTATGAAAAGAAGACAGGTTGTCTTAAGCAAGAGAGTAACTTTTCTGACAGTAGCGTAACCCTACCACACTCTGCTTTCATGCCTTATAAACAAAGATCTACAGTTTAGCCTCATTTTCTTAGAAAAACCAGATGCTTCACGTACACTCGAAACTAAGGAAGGATCATTAGATCAGGTTAGAAGAGCTGCTATACGAAACAGATAGCAGAACATATCTGATTTATCCTATATGGCTATTGATTTGAGTATATACTGGGTATTCCTAATCCTCCAAGTACAGCGTATAGAGAAATATAGGAACATCAGTATTGATTTAGTAAATTAAAGTCATTTAGCCTCCTACCAACAACAGAATACAGCAGGATATTTCTAAGGAAGAGATCCTGTAGTGCACCTTCTACATGAAAATGTGTCTCCCAAGGTCTTCCAACATACTAAACATAGGTTAAACACACTAAAACACACTAAAGCCACACATAATAAACATAGACTGTTCTTGACATATATGGTCACCAATTTATGTAATTAATTTTGTATAATTGATTCTTCCTTTATCTCTTCTTCTGACTCTTTGGACATTTTTTTTGACTGTCTCTCATAGTACCTTATCTTTGTTCCTGGATAGGAATAAATCCAACAAGGTTTATTTTAGCACAGGTTGATGCAAATCACAGAATCATAGAATAGTACAGGTTGAAACAACCTTGCTGCAATTACAACTTTTGTTTATATAATTAATGCAATTACACTTTTGTTTATATAAAATTCATTACAGCTCTTCTCAATCTCTTCCTTTTCTAGATTAAAAACTTGCCTGAGCCTTTATGCTTCTGTCTCTTTTTAGGGAATGGTTTATCACACACTGATCTCTGGATCATGAGAGTACAGAAAACTGAGTGTGAAATTACATGTGTATAGGGATGCACATTAATGAATGTAAAAGCAAAAGGTACCAAAGAGTCAGTGTCTGGCTTAGGAAAATATAGGAACAGGGAAACAAGGGAGAATTGCTTCATCTAGCTGTGATAATAAGGTTAAATATTGTTTCGATATTACTTTTTTCTTTTCTGAATGAAATAGGGTGACAGAAAGGAAAAGATTAAATACAGCTAAGTTGTGTGCGTCTGTCAATGAGTCCTTCCAACCTGTGGAAGAAGATGGTTCAATTTAAGGGCATAAGGGAAAAGACTACTTTTTTCTTTTAATTTGTATAATGATATATGAAATATTCAATAGAAGGGGGAAGCCAGCACAAAGTCTCAGGAAGATAGTACATGAAAAATATAGAAATAGACAGAGAAAGAGGGATGAAAGGCTGGAAAACATATGAAAATTTAGACTAAGGAAACAAAGGGAGGTGGAGAGATTTCCCAAATTCTTACAAAGAAATTATTAAATCTACATGAACATATTTCACTATATATTACAGTAAAGTAAAATTTCTTTCAACATGATAAGCTGTAGTTCCTTTATCTTTTCCACTTTTACCCCTTTACTTTCTTTCATGCTATTGCCTCAACCGTACAATCTAAAAAAGTGTGACAACTATTTATTAATATTTCAATATACCTTTTTTTGTACTTTATTTTTACAAGGAGGAATACGAAACAGTGTTGAAGCTCTCTGTATTGGAGCAAATATAATAAAAAGTGCTAGGGAAGGGCAGCTGAAGGGCAAAGCAATAAAAAAAAAAAACAAACCATAGAACAGAAGCAAGTCAACAACTGGTGATTTCAAAATGAAGCAAACTGTTTGGCGTGTAAGGAGCCATGAGATTATTAAAAGAAACCATAGAAGAGTTAGGTTTGGAGATGTCAACATCTGTGCAATTTTTTTAAAATTTTTTTTTAAGAAGATGCAATGTTGCTCACATAAAACTCAGTCTCTTACAGAAAGCAAGTACAGGCTCTCTCACTTACACAAGGCTTGAATTTCATCTCATATAAATGCTTTTTATTATGCATTGAAAAGGCTGACTAATGCACGTGTTCTCTTTCTATTCAATTTTCTGTTTACCATTTCTCTTCCCACCTTTCTATCCTTGTAATAGCAGCATTATCCTCTGAGAAAATGAGTGTCCTGTGAACCTGAGGACCAGAGCAAGCTAGGACCCAGTCAGCCCTTATTCCCTAGGGGAATGGTACAACTGGTGTGCCACCAAAACCATGTCAGTTATTGCAGTCAAACCAGACGGGCAGCATCCCTCCATGTTCAAGCCCTGTAGCCAGATAGGGCTCATACTGCAAGACCTTGGGCATCAAAACAATGGGGAGATGGCACAAGCCATGGCAACACCTTGGGCAGCAGTCCATTTCAGATCTTAGACTGGCTCCTCTGTGTTGCTGAGACCTCATAACAAGAAAATGTCCCCAGGAAGACAAATGGGAAGAAAAAAAAGACCCTTCTGTCAATATGTTCTAGTCCAGGGTGCAGGAAAGGACCAAGTGGAAGGATGACATTTAAAGCAAGTGAGGGCTGCAGCAAGTGTGAAGTGGTGGCCCAGGCTAGGGAAAAGGTGCCTTTCTCTGGCTGGCTGTGGATGCCTGTGCTTGCAGGGAGGGAGAGCAGTGAGGGAGGACAGGCTCCTTGCTGTGCTGGGCAATTACTGTCCCCTACATAACCTGAAGCAGAGCAGAAGCCCCTGGGGACTTGGAAGATATGGCATAGGCTGTCAGGCTTTGAGAAGTTGAAGCAGAAAAATCTCCCAGGAATCTCCCTGCCACTGTCAGGAGCAGAGAAGACAAGGAAGCTGGAAGCAGAGGTGTGCCAGCATTGCTCCTTGGGTGCTCAGACCACCTCAGCAGCCACTGTCACCAGGAGATGCCTTTCCACACAAAAGGACAGAAGGCCACCCATGTGGGCTCTGAACTGAGTGATGGAGGAAACCTCCTCCCCAGCTCATCCAGCTGCCTGCCACAGTATGGTCTGGCCACTAGAAGCAAATTGAAGAGCCTGTAACTGTCACCAGAGCACCCACCCCATTCCACAGTGGGCCTACATTGCCTCTAGTGTTGGCTTTGTCTGCAGTGTATTTGAAGAAGCCCTTTTTGTTGTCCTTGACCTCTCTTGTAAGGCTTTATTCCCAGGAGGCCTTAGCTTTCCTAGTTGCCTCCTTACATCCTCTGACAACAGTCTTATATTCCTCCCAAGTGACCAGCCTCTCCTTCCATAATCTGTAGACTCTCTTCTTCCACTTGAGTTTGCCCAGCAGTTCCCTGTTTAACCATGTGGATCTCCTGGCTCCCTTCCTTGATTTCCTTGGGATGCTCTGATCTTGAGCTTGGAAGGAGTCGTCCTTGAATGTTAACCAACTATCTTGGGCCCCTTTACCATCTAGAACTCTGTCCCATGGGATTTCCCCTAGCAATTGCTTGAAAAGGCCAAAGTTGGCCTTGCTCCAGACCAGGGTTGTGATCCTGCTTGGTATTCAGTTCCTATCACACAAGATCCTGAACTCCACTATCTCATGGTCACTGCAGCCAAGGCTGCTCTTAACCTTCACTGCTTCAACCAGACCCTCCTTAATAGTGAGCATAAGATCCAGCAGCGCTCCTCTCCTAGTTGGCTCAACCACCATCTGCATCAACGCACTGGAGGAACCTCCTGGACTGTGAATGGCTGGCTGTGTAGGCATTCCAGAAAATATCTGGGTAGTTAAAATCCCCCACGATAACCACGGCCTGTAATTGGGAGGCTGTTATCAGCTGTCTGTAGAAGGCCCCATCAACTTCCTTGTCCTGATCAGGTGGTCTGTAATAGACACCCACAACAGTATCACCCATGCTAGCCTGCCCCTTGATCCGCACCCACAAACTCTCAACTCGCTCATCATCCACCCCTCCAGGCTAGCCTGCCCCTTGGTTTGTACCCACAAACTCTCAACTCGCCCTTCATCCACCCCTGGACAGAACTCAATACATTCTAATTGTTCTCTCACATAAAAAAGCAACTCCATCACCACTCCTCACTGTCCTGTCTTTCCTAAAAAGGACATAGCCATCCATGACCACATGCCAGTCATGTGAGCTGTCCCACCATGTCTCTGTAATTGCCACCAGATCATAACCCCTTGACCACACACAGGTTTCTGACTCCTCCTGTTTGTTCCCCATGCTGGGTGCATTGGTGTACAGGCATTTCAGGGAGCGAGCTGGGCACACATATTCCACCCTAGGGTTGGGGAGGCCTTCTGTCCTTCATCAATACTAGAACACTGGCCCACTGGTGCAAACCCAGCTACAACCCCATCCCCCTTTGAATCTAGTTTAAAGCTCTACGAATGAGCCCTGCTAATTCTTGTCCTAGAACCCTTTTCTCCCTCAGGCTTTTTCCATGTATTACCGTCAGGCCTGGTGTCTTATAAAACCAGTCATGATCAAAGAACCCAAAGCCCTGCCTGTAGCACCAGTCTCTGAGCCAAGTATTTATGGACTGGATCCTTCTATTCCATCCCATGTCATTGCCTGACAGGAGGGAAGAGAAAATAACTTGTGCCCCAGACCCTTTCATCAACCACCCCAAGGCCTTGAAGTCTCTCTTCATTCCCCTCAGACTATGGGATGCTGCATCTTCCCCACCTATCTGGAAGATCAGTAGTGGGTAATAGTCTGATGACCGCACCAAGTTGGGGAGTTTCCTAGTGATATCCTTGATTTGGCACCAGGAAGACTACAGACTTCCCTATAATGAGGGTCAACTCAACATATCAGGCCCTCTGTACCTTTGAAGAGCGAGTCCCCAACAACTACAACTCTTCTCTTCTTCCTTGTGGAAGAGGTTGTTATGTGATTGGAAGGCCTATCTGACCGTGATGAGACCTCTGGTATAGGTTGCCTATCATCCACATTCCCATTAGACTGGCAATCTTCCAGCAGAGCCTCATATGTATTTCTCAGAGGTGAAGTGGGCACGGAGGGCACTCGCCTTCTGCCACGGCCATCCTTCCAGCAGAACCTCATATCTGTTTCTCAGAGGCACCTGGGAAGGCGAGGCAGGCAAGGAGAGTACTCACCTTCTGCCACGGCCATGAACTTGCCTCCACTCACCCCTTTCATTTAGGCTTCTGTCTTCTCCCTGACAGGGGTAGGATACAGGGGCCCCTTGATCCTGGCTGCTTTAGGCAAATATGAAAACTTTTGGAGTTGAGACTACAGGTAGCATTAGAATTTTGACACTCTATAGGTTTTTCCAAAACTTTTAGGTGGATTATTGATATTTCTAGCATCAATAGAGCTCGGAACCATATAGCCATCATATTTATATGTGTATATTTGCAAATTAAAATCTTTTAGAAGTACCCTTAACACTATTGTTGCTGCAAATGATATAACAAACTTGACCAAGATATCTAATTTCTGTATGCTTTCTTACAAACATGCACTGTAGATCCATGCTTCTCAGAGAAAATGTGACTGCACTCGTGTTCATAAATGCTCGTCAGTATTCAATATGTTGCGGCTTAAAAGTGCGTGCTGCATCTCTCTGAAAAGCCACAGACTGATGTCTCTGGAGTGTATGTCACACCACACTTTGTGGTTTAGAGAGCTCTCAGCATTTTTATAGCTCTACATAAGAGACCCCAAGTGCTGGGTTAGGAGGGGCCACAAGCTCTCAGAAGACCATACTTTCCTCCAAGGTGACCATAATCTGGACTCCTTGCTCACAGCATGTGCTGCTGAGTGGGGGCCAGCAACACTCAGTGCTCCCAGGGCCTCCCTGGTACCCCAGAGGAGTCTGGGCATGAGTGTAGGAGGGCTGGATGACATCAGTGAGTGAGATCTGGCAGGACTGCACCTACTATTTTTGCATTGTGTCTCCTACAGTTGAGAAAAATGTTGTTGACCAGAATTATATCTTTGTTTATATGATCAAAACCTTTGACTTCATTGGTGATTTCCTCACGTGTTTTCTGCTTTTTGTAGTTACTGATCTGCTGCTCAGTTTTGGTGAAGTGGAAAAGGTTGCTAGACAAAGCATCTGCTTCATAAATGTCTTTCTCATCTGTAGGAGCTGCAGCCACTATCTGTGAACACTGTATTTAGTGGCTGGAGAGCTGCCTGACAGAAAAGGACCTGAGGGTGTTGGTCGATAGCCAGCTTAACGTGAGCCAACAGTGTGGCCAAGAAGGCCAATAGCATCCTGGCTTGTATCAGAAATAGCATGGCCAGCAGGACTAGGTCATCCTCCTCCTGTACTCTGCACTGGTGAGGCTGTACCTTGAGTACTGTGTTCAGTTTTGGACCACTTACTACAGGAAAGATGTTGAGGTGCTGGAGCGTGTGCAAAAAAGGTCAATGAAGCTGGTGAAGGTTCTGGAACACAAGTCTTACAAGGAGTGGCTGAGGGAGCTGGAGTTGCTTAACCTGGAGAAAAAGAGGCTGAGGGGAGACCTTATCACTGTCTACAACTACCTGAAAGTAAGCTGTAGAGAGGTAGGAGTCAGTGTCTTCTCCCAGGTAACAAGTGGTAGAATGAGAGGAAACAGCCTTAAGTTGTGCCAGGAGAGGTTTAGATTGCATATGAGGAAAAACTTTGTCACCAAAAAGGTAGTCAAATATTGGAACAGGCTGGCCAGGGGGGGGGGGGGGGCACCATC
>NW_010305638.1:0-22027 GCF_000700745.2 Antrostomus carolinensis | reverse complement strand
CAAAAAGGTAGTCAAATATTGGAACTGGCTGCCAAGGGAGGTGGTGGAGTCACCATCCCTGGTGGTATTTAAGAGACGGGTAGACGAGGAGCTTAGGGACGTGGTTTAGAGGTGAAATTGGTAGTGTTAGGTTAATGGTTGTACTTGATGATCTTAAAGGTCTTTTCCAACCACTGTGATTCTATTTCCCATATTTAATTTTATTAGAACATTTTATGAATAAATTATTATCTTAATAAGATGACACAAGTTTTTGCTTATCTCCTTTTCCTCAGCTCTCTGTCAAATTAAAGGAAAAGCCTTTTAGTGTTCAGCTCAGCATGGCAGATCTCTTATTCAACACTAACCCTACAAAAGCTGTGGAAGTGCTGATGGGGAGAAGAAAATGTTTCAAAAACTACTTTTGTTTGACTGAGTGTGCATTGTCAGACTGGTCTGTGTCTTTGTGATGATCACCTGAACCCGAACTACTGAGCAGGAGGGATGACAGCAGTGAAGAATCCCATGAAGCCAAAGAGCACTACAGACACCAGAGATTTTGAGTTCCCATCAGGGAGGCCAGGAGAGGGAGTGGGTTTTCTATTGACATGATGTTGCTTTCATAGAATCATAGAATGGTTTGGGTTGGAAGGGACCTTTACAAGTCATCTAGTCTAACTTCCCTGCAAAGAGCAGAGACATCTTCAACTAGATCAGGTTGCTCAGAGCCCCATCCAGCCTGACCTTGAATGCTTCCAAGGGTGAGACTTCTACCACCTCTCTGGGCAACCTGTTTCACCACCCTCATTGTAAAAAATTTCCTCCTTATATCTAGTCTAAATCTATCCTCTTAGTTTAAAACCATTACCCCTTGTCTTATTGCAACAGCCCCTACAAAAAAAGTTTGTCCCTGTCTTTCTTATAATCACCCTTTAAGTACTGAAAGGCCACGATAAAGTCTTCCCAGAGCCTTCTCTTCTCCAGTCTGAACAACTCTGTCAGCCTTTCTTCATAGGAGAGGTGTTACATCCCTCTGATCATTTTTGTGGCCCTCCTCTGCACCTACTCTAACAGGTCCATGTCTTTCTTGTGCTGAAGACTCCAGAGCTGGAGACAGTACTGCAGGTGGGCTCTCACCAGAGCAAAGCAGAGGAGCAGCGTCGCCTCTCTTGATCTGCTGGCCACATTTCTTTTGATGCAGCCCAGGATGAAGGTTGACCTTCTGGGCTGTGAGTGCACATTGCTGACTTGTGTCCAGATTTTCATCCCCCAGTATCCCCAAGTCCTTCTTGGCAGGGCTGCTCTCAATCCCTTCCTCCCCCAGTTGTATTGATACCAGGGGTTTGCCACATTTACTCTGGTCCTGTTGTGGCATAGAAGGAATTCACCTCCCTGTAGTAAAGGTTTTTTGCTTTTATCTGGGTGCCTTCCTAGACCTGGGGAAAAATGCTTCTTACATTTCTATTCAGCTCATCTTCTTATCTGTATATTCCTCTGCCATGTTATCAGCTGCCTGTGCAACCCATGACTTGTATCTTCCCAGTGTGACTCTTAAGTTTTGACTCTAAGTTGTATGGCTTCAAGATGGAAAAAAACTCCTCTCTAAGAACTTAGACTCACTTCCAGCCAGGCGTATTCTTATCCTTGAGATAAGCAATATCCAGCATGTTTTCAAGGTAAAAACAAGATGCCTTTGCAAAAGCAGATGTAAAGATACCTGCACAGGGGGTCTTGAGACACTTGTCAGTGCCACATAAACTTCTGCATTTCCTAGTACCTAAAGAGAAAATTGTGCATATTCAGCATTGATTGAGCTCAGTTTTTAGCCAACATTGATTATATTTTGTTTGCTGCTATTTACAAACTGGTGATCACAGACATAGCAAACAGACTCAGCTGGTCTTGATCATCACCATGAGTAACCTAGGCATACAGAGATACATCCAGCACAATCTGGCCAAAGAGTGCCCAATGTGCACTGGTATTGGAAAGCAAGAGTTACCCTGTGTCTTTTGATGAAGTGGAATGGTCTGAAACATCTCTTATTCCGTAAAAATGCATTTTCATGCCTACTTTCATTTTTAACCTTGTGTGGCTTATATTGAGAAAACTTCTGTGGTTTTATTCAGCCTCCTGGCTTTATACTTTGTACCTTTCTTTATGACATCTCTGAAACTCACCCAGTTGTTGGGAGATGGCAGCCATGGCGGTGATTTGAGATGGTGAGCTAAAAGGAAAAGCTGGGTGTCACTACTGGTGGTCCCTTTGGACCCCTGAAAATTTCAGTTTGCTGAAGATCTGGTGCTCAGTAGCTGTTTCTAAATCTGGCCATTTGTTGGAGACATTTATTCCTACTCTAGTCAATTATTTCCAATGCACAGGGAGAAGGTCAGAGCAGCAGAGCTCTTTGGGTCTGTTTTGTTCTTCATATTCCTTCAGCTGTTAAACAGTGTTATAAACCCAGACTACATCATAAACAGTAACCAGACCAGAGACAGATAATTCCAGAAGAACAGCAAATAATGTAGATATTGCCTGTCTTTCTTTCTCCACAGATGCTGATGGACTTTTTACTTCAAGGGAGGTCAGCTGTATGGTAAAGAGGGAAGAGCCTCTGACAGGGTGATATCCTCATGTCAGAACTTGTCTTCATCTAAACATGTGTGTCAGGTTGCCCAGAGCAACTCCTGAAGCTTTTGCTGAATCTACTGAATAGTTTCTCCCCAAATAATTTTTAGATGAAAAGTTAAAACATTTAGTTTTGGTAGTTTCTGATCTGGAAAAGTATTTTAAAAAGCTTCTTTCAAATTTTGTCTGGTGCTTATGATACCTCCCCCAGTTCAGTAATGTGCAGAGTTTCAACTGGAGTCAGACAAAACGTGCTGATAGGTTGAAGAACCTTTCAGCTCATTTACTGAGAAAATAAAAAGTGACTTTCTGATGATGTGTTTCACTCAAAGGGCAAATTTGAAACTAGTTGTTAGCACTGTTTTGGCATAGTGTTTCATTCACTCGGGGGCAGATGTGAGGATGAGACCAATGGAAATTACAGAAGGGTGTGGAGGACTGTGAACAGGCACCAACCTGCCTCCAAGGGGAAAGGCTCCCATTCCACACACACTCACTTCAGCAACAGCTGAATCCTGCTTCTGGTGCCTGGAACTCCTGAATGCCATGAAAGCACAAGGAATAGATGACCGAAATGATGCATGGAAAATTCTGGTGATCAATTACCATGCAATATTATCAATACTGTTGCTCTTAAGAAACCTATTTGAGTTTTGCTTTTTTACTATGTTCCTCAGGTGTGTTTGAGGAGAACAATATTGATGGGTATGAGAGAGCAGCTGGTCCCAAGTCTGAGGTGGAAATCAGTCACCTCAGTCAGTGTAAAGGAGGCCCTGCATCTTTTGGACTTGAGTAATATAAGCAGAGGAGGGTGATTTAACAAGGTGAAATATGTAGTTATTTGCTCAATAAATTGAATTCACATTTGAAAAAAAACAGTGCAGGAAGAAGGCTTTGGTTCTGGCAGGATCGAGAAGGGAAATTTCCAGTAAAATAAAAGTGGAAGAAAACCAACAGGAAACCACAGATAGCCCATGAGATGATGAACTGCAATGTGGAATCTGCAGGTGTATAAAGCACATCATTTATAGCCTCTTTTGTCCTCAGACCTGAAACATTACACTTTTTTAAAGATCTCAACTGCTCCCTGGTAATGATGAGCTGGTAAAGCTCCTGCAGTTGAAGAGTTGTGAGCAATAGGAAGAGAGAAGAACCAGTGGGACTGTAGTTCATGCAGTGCTGCCTTGCCCTTGTAGTAAAAGCATGTTGGATTCCTGGTGCCTTCTTACCTGGCAACCCAACAGCCAAAGAAAATGAAAGGTGGCCAGGCATTTATCACAATCAGTACAGAGAGCAGCATGGATGTCCCTTGGTGATTATATTTAGCCATTCTATACTGTTTTCTATTTTTGCCTGTGCATAAAGCAAACCAAGAGGGAGGGACTTACAGACAGTAACGTTGTCTGAAGCATCTCCGTGGATGGATATGTGCGCATCCCTCTTCCCCATTCTGCTGCACCTGTTAGTCCATGAAGCCTCAGGGAAGGGAAGTAATGGGAAGTGGCATAGTGGATTTTTCCATTGAAAGGAAATGGGCAAATCCAATTGTAGTAGTGCAGACAGTGCAGAGAAAGGCTGAGCACAGCATTTCTCTTTTTTTTTTTGTCTTCCCCCCCACCCCCCCCCTTAAATTAAGGGTGGTGGGCCACAAGGGTTTCAGAATCCAAAGAAGGTGCTTTTAGTGAGCTGTTGTTCAGGCACTGGGCAAGGATGTTCTTCATTGCTACTGAGATGAGTGTTATCTGAAATTATTAATAACAAGCGTTTGGAGTAAGGAAATGAACTGTATTTTCAAATCCCTCTATAGATTCTTAGGTCTCTGTTCCTCAGGATTTCCCCAGAAAACCATCTGGAAACCTGCCCTAGAATCTATTGGAAGGACCTAATTTTATTTTAATTCCTGATTGTGTGTAAGAGGACAGCTTGTTTCCCTAAGGAGTTTCATAATTCTTGGACTCAGTTCCAGCCATCCCAGGGTGGTTACATTGCATTGTCTTGGGGTCACAGGGCTGCCTCTGTTAGAAAACGTTTTTCCTTCTGTAGGTACTGTTTGCTCACCCTGATTCTGTCACCTTCCAGAAGCTCGAGATATAAGGAATAATTGCTAAGTGCCATATCCTAGTACCATTTACAAGTATTGAGGATACGTCAAAGTCAACCTTTTTGCCTTGAACTCCATCAGGAATTTCCATGTGTTTGTTTCAGCATGTTGTGACACCAGTGAGGACTCTCTGTGTTCTTTAATATTTGCAGATCGGCTACTCAGATCTTCCATGCATGTTTTGACCAGTCAGCACATAATTTTACAAGTATCTGGAACTGGAGCTGCTTTAGGCAAAGGTGATCAACTTGGAGTGAAGGACTGGATCCAAAAGCAGGTAATTAGTACTGTGCCAAAAGTGTTATATGGAGTCACTCAAAGTGGAAAGCTACTTATAGATGATCAGTTAACAATAGTAAAGGAAGCAGCTATGAGTAGTGACCCCATACACAATCATAGAATCTCTTTAAACTTTTGTGTTGGCAGTGTCTTGTATATATTGTGAGTATATATACAGTCAAGTATGACATATGCTCTCAATTCTTCTCAGCTACTGATCCCAAATTCAGATTATATATGGCTTGCTTTTAGAATGTAATGCAAAATTAGTTTTCCTGGGGGTTACTTGGAATGAGCCAGGTTTTCACATCGGCCCCACCTTCATTTGGGGAACGTTGCTCTTTCTATTCACTGTAGTGGTCAGATGGAGGTTGACATGGGGCTGCATCATGGGGCCTGGTAAACAGCACACCCTGAAAAAGGACTATGCTCACTTTGTTCTGGGACCATTCACTTCTCTGGATGATGTAAGTAACATCAGATATGAGAATCTGCCTGTATATTTTCCAAAGGGTCAAGTAAGTCCTGCTCTGGCCCCATGTCGTCATCCTCAGCACGCTTTCATCATCACTTCTTTCTTATCATTTTATTGGTCTACTTACCCTATCCTCCCTCTTCCCCCTAGTCCTTCCTCCACCCCTCAGTCACCTGGACAGAAAAGGCCCTGATCTTCATTTTCCACACTGGCACCAATCTTTTCATGCCACTCACATCCCTCCCCTCCAACCCCATTGACAGCCACAGGTAGGATGTCTGCTTTGGGGTCCATTCATATAAAGCTACAGATTTGCTTTTAAGTTTCCTGATTCTCTCTGCAGGTTGTCTGCTATGAGTGAGACCCCCTGGATCTATTCCTTGCTGATCCAAGACCCCCCTTGATGTATTCAGGCTTCTGCTCTGACAGGCACTGTGTGCTGAAGTACAGGGAGCCATCATCTCTGTACCAAAGAAATAGATAGTCTAGTTATCTACTAATGATGAGAACTAGTCCTTCTTAAAAATTGTGTTTGTAATTTGTAATTTTTTCTCAGTGATCCATGTTTGCCCCCTTACTATTTCTTTAACAGTTTCATTCAAAGTCATTTTCACAGCAGTGAAAACCTCATCTACATTCTTAGCTGGCTAAAGAAGAGCTTCTTTGTACAGGGTAGACTGTCATGGCCATAGTGAGCTGCATCAGCTGTGCATCAATGAATTAATCTGTGGAATGAGTTAATCTATGACACAGATAGCTAATGTGAGTTTAATGTCCCTAGCTACTAAAATCTAACAGTATCCTCAGCACTTTCAGAAGGACCTCATCATATCAATCTGACCTTTACTGCTTTTTGCACTGTTTTTATGTTGTTTAACAGGCTTGAAGAGTGAGCACACTGTTATACATTAAACAGAGCAAATAAAGTTATTACAGTAGCTGTAGAGCAAGCAGTGACAACATTGCTCTTCTGGACACAGATAAATACCTGATGCATGCCAGCACAAGCGAGCAAAACCAACACTTACTGAGTGCTCCTGCGTCCCAATGGCTCCGCTCTTTCTTCCCTGCTTCTAAGGTTCATGCCTGAAATGAAGGGCAATGGGATTTTCACACAGCTTTTCTTGGACAGAGGCTGGTAGTCTGTAGCAAATACTCTCTTTACCTGCTTTTCTGATTCAAAGTCTTCAGAGAAAAGCCAAGAGCAGCATGGTTCCTAATTCAGACATACCAAGTAAAGCTGTTTTCTTCATTAAAAAAAATGTCTTCCTTTGAAGCTGTCACTTTTATTCTGTTTCTTGTACCTGGTTGCTAGAAAGAGATAATGTTTCAGTCAAAGAATGTAAAATGGTTTACCTCCCAAACAGTTACATTTCAAAACCTAGAGAAATTTTAAGATTCATTAAAACCATAACTACAGTCAAAGTTGAAGTCAACTATATTTTAAGTGTTTCTTTGCATAAACTTAATGACAGACACTAAGCTGATCACAATTATAAAATCATGCCTATTTTAGTTTCTTCCTATCTGAGTGTTTGAGCAACTTTTCCTGGTTTACAGCTTTGGGATTAATAGAACCTTTAGACCAAAGTTGGCAACATCGTGTCTTGATGAGATGTCCTTAGGTTAAGGCTGAGTAGGAAGCCTTTAAGTGGTAAATTGATGAATGAAGATGTTTAGTAGCCTGAGTATTGCTAGAGTTACTTAGACTGTCCCTGCCCTCCCTAAAACATCCCTAAGAATTTTGATCCCCATATCACATAGGGTTCAGCATGATGAAGAGTTCAAAGAAACAGCCCAGAATTCACATAAAGTAAAACTATGTGTAAGGTCTAGTAAAAACTCTTGGAGTCCGGTCCAGGAAGATCAGCTCAGAGGAGTAAGTATGTTAACTGTTAGTCAGCATGGTACTTACTGGTTAAGAACACAGGTCGTTGTAAAGAGCTGTACATCAGATACTCAGTTACAAGAACACAGAGTCACCAGTTAGAGCGAGCTCAGCACATGACTGGGAAATCTAGCTGTCCATGTGCATAAATAATTGTGAATTCAACTGTATTAAAATGTGACCTAAATTGTGCTTGAGTTAGCATCTACTGTTGCGCAGCCTTTCTGGTCTCCAAGTCTGAGCACCATGTTAATATGTTTGCTGGTTTGATGCCTTCTGTGTGCCTGTGTTAACCCAATTGGAGCCTGAGCTGGCATTGCCACTTGGAACCAGCAGCCAGGGTGTTGTGAAAATTAATAAATCAGCAGAATGGGAGGGGCACACATTTCTTTTCTCTGGGCTTCACAAATACATATTTTTCCCACTCAGATCCATGGCTTTTACCCTTTGAAGATTTCCCTGGCTTGCTTTGTTATTACTGCACTGGTAATTTGCTGCACTGGTTTCTCTTTTGCTTCCAAGCTCTTTGTAAACTCTCTGTGCCTTTTCTATTGTCTTCTGTTCAGTATGAAGAGGTCATCTCCCATTTCTGATTCACTCTTTATGATAATTTTCATTTGTAGTGCCAGACAAATACTTTATTTTTCACTCCCTGTCCGCTGATCCACAAACCCATTTTAAGATAATCTCTAATTACTCCTTAAAAGTCTCCCTTGAACATAGAATCCCCAAACACTACTATTTCACCTACAGACTACTCCTTACAGTGTTGAAGAAGCTAAGGGGAATTTATAGTTTTTATAGAAGTAGGGGAATTTATAGTTTTCCTTACTGGAATAGGAGTTAGCAAACTCTGATCCGGTATGAAGGGAAATGTTCTTATTTGAGTTGGGGTTTGATGGCTCCTGCAACATGGTTGCTCCAAGAAAAATGCTAAGGGAAGATTCCCCCTGCCCCTTCCCACCAGCTGTGCAAGATGTTGAAGTTATCACCTATGAGGAATTGCAAACCTTGACTTTGCAGCCCATGAGGAGGAATATTCTGGGAAGAAAAAGCCTCCATCCCATATATACCATCCAGCTCCAGCTAGGGAAGGAGCACTTCTCCCTTGCAGAGCAGACCTTTAGAGGCAAAAGGGCTTAGAAAGCTGATGTTAGAGGCAAAAGAGCTTTTTCCGAGGAGAGTGAGAAATGAATTGCCCTCTTAGTATTGTACAAAAGCAAGAGACCAAACTATGCTCATGTTGTCAAGGCATAGGTTTCTGGCCTGTTCTGGCCTCAAGTGTATGTAAACATAGCAACTGATAAAAATTTGTACTCCAATGAATTTTTTTCTGTGTTTATATAACATTTCATTCCAATGGGCCTTCTACGCCTCTTTCATTTTCATTTCTGTAAAATAAACAACAAGAGATTTACTACATCTATGGGATTTCACCACCCAAGCAGGCAGCCACTCAGTGCTCATGAGGCTCACTATAATTTTTACTCAGTTTAGTCCTCATTTGGGCTTTACCTGATATTTTGCCATAGGGAAAAAACAAACATGATCCTGGGTCATTTTATAATTAAATTCTTTGTTCATGAGCCTTTTGAGAAACAGTAGAAAATGAAGCTACAAGAAGGAAAAGAGAAATCATTAGGAAATATCCAATGAATCTCTGTTTAGATAGTTATTTAAATTTTTTTGACTACAGAAATCTTATGTCTGCAATGGTATATCTATCCTGTAACCAGATGGCTGGATTGACTGAGTAGTACCCATAATTACTGGTGCTCTGAAAGTTTTATTAGCTAGTAATATTCCTGGTGAAAGGCAAACATGTGAAATGAATGGAAACTGATTTCCTTTAAATCTGCAATTTTAGGAAAGCTAGTTTTCTGAATTGTTTTTCTAAGCTGTTTCTGTTGTTATGCTGTTATGAGGCCCTTGCATGTGTTTCAGAACAGTTCCAGATCAAGCTGCTTCATTTTTAGAAACGTATAGAAATGAATAAACCCTCTGTTTCCTTGGTGCAACTGAGAATTCTTCCCCTGAACCCTTACAACATGGTTCAATGGCTGAGCCAGAGAACTAGCTCATGTTTCGCTTATATCTAATTTACTTTCCTTCTGTAATAGCATAAGGAATGCAAGGGAGAGGGACCTAGATGGGAAAGTGACAGGCATTCAAAATTTTTATTTAAGATAACTTTTTTTTTAGTTTAGAATTGTTGATGTCATCCAACTAATTTAAAAGTTACAAGAGGACTTTCACACAACTCACCCCTTGTCTACAACCCGTATGGACTACCAAAAATCCTTACAGCAAGCAACCTGTAAGATGGGAAATTAAATTGTTCAAAATTGATCTTTCCAGGGAGAACAAATTTTGATGCTGCTTTCTCCCTTTCCAATCCATGTGCACATGTGGGCCTCAGCAGAGCTGTAGATGGAGGAGCAGGGACATTCGAGGAACCAGCATCTCAAGCTTGATTTAATACTATCTGCCATTTTGGGTGAACTGCTTAATCCAGGTCAGCTTGTCCACTTTCTGGACAGTTACAACACTTCAGCTATTGACTTTTTTAGGTCTTAAGGTGAATGTCCAGGGTTGCAGACTGTCCCTCACAGAACAGAATAGATAGTGCTCAGTTTTGGACACTTTGTTCTTGAATGAGTTGAACAAAGAGGAGTGAGAAGGCACTGTGCATGCAGTGAGTGTCACAGACTCTGCAGAGGTTTGGAAAGAATGGTTGTATTCCCAAATTAGACAGAAGTTGTAGATTCCTCTTTCCTTTTTCAGTGTCATATTTAAATGCTAAAGTGATAGTTAACAGAGCTAGTGATAGTTACAGTTTTAAAAGACTAAAAACCTGATGGTGCTCCTTTGTTACAAGCTGCCCCAGCATTGCCTGTACTGCCACATCTTTGAAGAAATATACCTGGCAAGAAAATCCACTTGACTGGGCATATAATAGCTATTGGCCAAGCCAGAAGTTTTCCCATGACAAATTCTTTGCTCAAATTCTTAACCACCAAGGAGCTCCAGGTGTTACTAGAAATAACTCATGCCAAGTGTGCTCCCAGTGCCTGGTTCTTCAAGCAAGAAGTTGCATACATTGGCCTTCTCCACAGTCTTATGGGGACTTAACCCACATGGACCTGATGCATTTCCTTCCTTGCAAGGCGGTTGTAAAGGTGATACATTAATAAACTGAGAGGTTCTTTACAGAACCTTATGGAAAAGGGGGACTTGAAAAGACCTAGAACAGAAAGACTCGAACATAACAAGTTGTTGTAGTACATTTTTGACACATATTTTTATGTTAGCCAAGGGCATATCACGAGAGTTTTTCCTGACCCTTTCTGATTTGGTGACTCTTTACGGTTATTATTTCAACAAATGTGTTTGAGAGAAATCAAGAGAGTTCACAGTAACTTTGAAGTGTAATATGTTATTTTTCAAATATGTCAGTTTGCCACCCACAACATTCCCTGTCACTGCTCATAAACCTTAATTTTACTAGATGCCAAGTCAGACCCTTTGGAAATACAAAACATAAGCACCACTCAGATAATGTCCATCCCCACTTATGTCTGACCATAGGCAGTGCCAGGTCAGGCTCCCTGTGACTGCAGCAACAGCATTGCTGCCTCTGAGCACTTCAGTAATGCGTGTTTTCTTAGACAGGGCCTTGACACCAAAATTAGCAGAGAGAGGTGATTAATGAAGACACAGAGAGACCTGCCTGTTAAAATCTATGCAAAACAGAGGTAAAACATAGTAAAGTTAATGCAGGCTAGTTTTACCTGTCATTGTGCTTACAGATCTTGCATGCCCAATATTTTGGGGGGGGGGGGGAGATGCTACTGTTTTGGTTAACAAGGAAGTCATTAAGGATCAAAATCTATACCCTTGTTTTTTAGCTAATTACCTGCAGGTACTGTGATGCTGGAGGATGAGGCAAGGCTAGTTATCCCCTGATAATACAGGGGCACAGCACATCACCATCAATCTATTCCATGTGCTGGCTCCAAGTTTTTTCTCCTTTGTGTGAGGAGTATCAGAATCTTGAATTGTGGCCAAGGAATCCTTGTCCTCTTCAGAGAGATTTTACTCTCCCACTTTTGTTCTTTCCATTGTGATCCCCAAAATGTGAAGGCTCTGCAGTTTGCTGGTGTTATCTTGACCCAGAGTGATATATTTTCCTCTTGGTAGAATTTCATTTTCAGCCAGAGCTGGTTCAGGGTATCTACAGCTGGGTCACTCTGTTACCTTTGGTTTTATGGCAGGCTTTCCGAACGTCTGTATAGTTTTCACTTTTTCTGTTAAATCATCATGTTCGCAGTATACTCCCCCTAGTTCCACCATGCAGCTAAAATTCCTAAAGCAAGTCAGCTCAACACTCCTGCTCTCTTCCAACTCTTTAAGCCCCTTTCCAACACCCATGTAAATCTTCAACAAAGTCTTTGAACTTAACTGCTTGTTTGAGAAATCACTGGCCTGGCTTTTAAAACTTTTTGGAGTGATTGTTCTTATTTGCAGTTGTAGGGAAGTTAAAAAAGCATAGCTGGGAAGTATCCTCTCAGCTGAAAGAATCTTTCCACCTTCAAATTGCTTTTAACCCATAGAACACCAGGTAGACTTGCTCTGTTTTCTGTAAGAGAATCTCACAGTTCTGATAAGAAGATAATCAAGAATTTTTACAAAGGTTTCTATTTCAGATTTCTAATATTTACAACTAAACAAAAAGACTGGGTTTGTTCCAGAAGTGGGCAGATGGGGAGGGAAGAAATGAGGTCATACAAACACTTTCCTATTTACTGTCCTCCTTGCCTTCCCTATAATATGTCCCAAATAGCGCACAGCTCATCTAAACCTCACCACTCTCAAAGCAGGGGAGCAATGACTGTGCAAGCTGTATTAGTAGCTATGGATAAACACGCTTGTAGTTTGGCAGCCCTGTGCAGAGCTGAAATCCTTGGCTTGGCTCTAGCAGCAGACCTTTGCCCCTTCAAGCACTGCTGAAACAATCGATTTTATTTTCCTGAGAGACAAAATGAGTTAGACAGGTATAGCTAACTAAGACTTTCCATGCAGCATTTTTCAAGCATTGCTGTTTTTCTTTATTTAAAACCTGGAGACAAGGGGATGATCATAGAGAAACTATTTTGCATTAAGCAAATATTTAGGTCTGTGTGAATAGGTTGAATAGAGGTTGGGGTTTTTTTTGCCAGTAGGTCTAGGGAAAGGTCTGTGCTTGCCCACATGAATGGCCTTATTTTCTCACTGCAAATATGCACACTATGTATTTCTCTGATTTGTATGACCTGTTAGGGCTTTCCCAAACCAAACCACAATGGCCTAAGCATTTAACGTTTCTGGCCCAGCCTAGCCAGAAGCCAAAGCCCTCCAGCAGTGGCAAGGAGCCCCAGGTCCTCTCAGGTAAAATTTTCATTCCTGCCCCTCTTGGGGAGGAAAGCAGAACTGAGACTGAAAATGCTGGGAGGAGGTGGTGTCACTTAGCTTGGACTGCATTGGTGAAGTGCACAGAGGCCCACCAGTTCTTGATCCTCAGATGACACTGTAAAGGGGTCCCAACAGCAGCTCCTGACAGTTCATTAGAGCCATCAAAGTGTTCTACCCATCTGTTGAACATCATTACCCTTAGTGAACTTAATGTTATTTTAGGATTGCATTTCTATGAATTGGGTGTCTGTGCAGAGATGCTGGCAGCAGGGCTGCAGGACAGTCTCTCTGAGGAGAGGCCAGCACTGCCCCAGGCTGCCCCGTGCTGGCTCCAGCCAGTTCCAAATGGCTCCAACTGACCCACCACAGGGCACAGTTGGGCACCTCAGCCAAGATGGTGGCACCTCTGGGAAAGCATATTTCAGAAACAGTAAAAAATGCTGCTTGACAGCTGTGAGAGGGAGAAGTAAAAAAAAAACCTGTGAGAGAAGCAATCCTGTGGACACACGGGTCAGTGAAGAAGGCAGGGAAGTGGTGCTCCAGGTGCCAGAGATTCCCCCGGAAGCCCATGGAGAAGACCATGGTGAGGCAGCCTGTCCCACTGCAGCCCATGCAGGACTGTGGTGGGCAGATATCCACACTGCTGCCCGTGGAGGGGGGCAGATGGATGTGCCCTGAAGGAAGCTGCAACCTCTGGAAAACCCACGCTGAGCAGGGTCTTTCCTGGTCTTTAGCTGGAACAGAGCTGGGTTTCTTTTTCAGTAGTTAAAATAGTGCTGCTTTTTGCTTTTCAGCCTGGGACTTGTTATGAGAGACACACTGATAACACACCAGTGTTTGCATTTTTGTCACTGGAAGTGAAGGACTTTGTGTTCTGTCAGTCTACAAGTGCAAGATCTAAGGGGGTGAAGAATATTTAAATTAATAAGCTAAATTGGCATTTGGATATGCCAATGGGATATTCCAGATCATATCACATCATGTCCAGTATATTAGTGAGGGGCTCTTGCTCTCTCTGGCTTTCGCTCGGGCTCTCGTTCTTCCGGGACTGTGGTTTTGGTTTGGGATTGTTGCTCCTCTGGGATCATTATGTAGAAACAGGCCGGGCTCGGTCAGTGGGTGGTGAGCAGTTGCACTGGGTGTCACTCATTTGTGTATTCTGTTACTGTTGTTATTATTATCACTACTATTTTAATATTAGCATTATTTTAAGTTTTCTTTTATTTTTATTATTAAACTGTTTTTATCTCAATCTATGAGCCTCCTTACCCTTGCCCCCCCCTCCCCTGTCCCCTGGGAGTGAGGGGTAAGCGGGTGAATGGCTGTGTTGGCTGCTGGCCAAGGGCTAGCCCAGTGAAACTATCACAGGGTTCTGGCAGGACTTGTGGTCCCATGGAGGGGAGCCCACAGTGGAGAATTCTGTTTTTGATACACTGTACCCTGTAGGAAAGACCCATGCTGGAGCAATTCATGAAGAGATGTCACCTGTTGGAGGGACACTAGGCTGGAGCAGGGGAAGATCGTGAGGAGGAAGGACTGTCAGAGATGAAGCATTATAAACTGACTGCAACGCCCATACCCCATTCCCCCTTCCCCTGCACCACTCAGGGAGAGGAGGTAGAGGAGTTAGGAGTGAAATTCAGCTTGAGAAGAAGGGGTGGAAGGTGTTTTTAATTATGTCTTTATTTGTTACTATCCTTCTCTCTTTTTAATTGACAGTAAATTAAATTAATCTGCTACATCACAGCTCTCCATTCACATCATGCTGCTGGTAACACCAGCTTCTGCCTACTCAATGCTCAGGAAGGTGTCCAAGTCACCTTGCTGCACTCCAAACATCAGCTTAATTGAGAGAAATCTCTTGGAGGCACTGAGCTTGCAGAAGTAGGTGGAGGGCAACATGATTAGCTGTCATTTGGACAACAGAGACATGATCTCCAAGGCTGCTGTCACCAGTTTCTGGAACCAGAGGATGGGTTTTGCCAAATCTAGTTCTCCTAGGGAGCCCAGGCTTTACTGTATATGCACAAGACCATTAAGGATGACCATTTGTGCAATGATGTGCAACTTTCATTAACATAGAAGCTAAATTCTTGCCCTGCTAGAAAAGTTGGGCCCCTTACTCTGGAGCAACTAATGAGGAATGGAGATGGGAGCAAGGGCTTGGAGCTGGCAGGAGACAGTTTTCGAGCTGTAAGGGAAAGGATTACTCTTTACCCAGGAACATCCACCATCTAGGAGAGGAAAGGTTTAACAGTTCTATGTTTCTATTTCCCTTCTTAGCCACTGAGCCCTGGAAGGACTTCAAAGACAAAGAAGACTTCTCCTGGGATTCGCAGTGGAATGAGAGGGAGGGAAAGGATGGTTTCTCAGCTGAAGGGGATGTATTTGTGGTTTCTGAGCTCAGGATTTGATATGCAGGAAATAGGAGACATAAGGAGTTTCTCAGTCAGGAGCAGAAAGTTTTATCTTCGTGCAAGGGACCATGGCACCAGTGATGAGCGAGTGAGGTAGGGAAATGTTTGTCTGTTGAAGATCCCACTGCTGGTTAATCGGCCTGGGTCACTTTGTAAACATGGCCCACTCATGCTTGAACCCAACTGTCTGTTTGTAAGTGAAAAATAACTTCATGTAATATTTATTTATTTGTTAATTAGGGATCAATTCTAGACCATTTTTGCAAAGAAGTCCCTGGAAGGTGCACAAGCTCTCTTCTCTGCACTGGGAAGTACAAGTGCTCTGGCCTAGTCTTCCTTGGCAGCTGGGTTCATAATTTTCCCCATGAAGAGGACGCCATCAGTAGTTTTGTCAATAACCATCATCAGGAAGGGCTTGTTGAAGCTGATGTGAGGAGGAGGAGGAAACTCTGCAGACAATGGTACCATTTCTATCACGGTCACTGCAGCAGCCTCTGTGCCATTCTCACTAACATCCACTGTGGCCTTGTGAATTGCCTGCAAGGGAAGCAAAAATTAAAATCTAGGTACAGAAGAGTGAGAAGCATCTGGGGACAAACTTTCTTTCTTTATCACTTTGAGAAGGCAGTTTTTAAAATAAAGCACAACATGAATGTAGAACCAGTGTGTTAAAGATACTCAACGCTCAGCATTTCCAAGACAAGCAGAGTTTGTTCTGAGTTCAGGGAGCGTTTTCTTCAACACTCCGAAAGAGTCAAACTTGGCTGCTTGCAGAGACTGAGTAGCACAGAGAGTATTTATTTTTCTGTTGTTTCTCAGAGTAAGATTTTGTCCTTGGTATTTAACACAGAAGATGGAAGTTTTCATTTTGCATTAATGTCTGTGTATGCAAAAAAAATCTTTCTGCAAAGACACAATAATGACAAGCTTTATAAATTGTCTTTCTGTAGCACAGCCCACTGATATGATTTTACAGGGCTTTCTGTGGTTGGTGTAGCAAATTCATATTTCTGAATTCATGCGATCTTATTTGGTCGTCTTTGACCAGCCCTCCGTGTTTTTTCTTCATTGTTCATAACATATCTGAAATTTCGTCTCATGGGGTCCTGCTACCTTTCCTCTTTTCACTTGTCCTATATCTGTAATCCAGGTGTTTACACAGGTAATAAGATATTACTCAGTGTGGGGAATCACAAAATCATTAAATAATATAGGTTGGAAGGACCTCTAGAGGTCATCCAATGCAACCAACCACCATACACTGTTAGCTCTTGACATTACATAAGGCTGCTCAGGGTCTCGTCCAGTCAAGGTTTGATTTCCAAGCATGGAAATTTCATAACCTCTCTAAGTAACCCATCCTAATTTTTGATCAACCTCATGGTGATTTTTTTTACACCATATCTGATGAGAATTTCCCATTTTCTATCTTGTGTGTGTTGTCTCTTGTCCTATCACTGTTTACCTGCAAGAAGAGTCTGAGTCCATCTTCTCTGCCCTCTCCTAATAAGTATCAGTAGCCAGCACTAAGAACTCCCTTTCAGCTTCCCTTCTCCTGGTTGAACAAGTCCAGGTCTTTCAGTCTCTCCTCATACATCCCGTGTCCCAGCTACATAGCCATCCTGCTCACCCTCCTCTGGACTCACTCTGCTCCAGTATGTCCCCATCTCCCTTCCATTGAGGAACCCCAGATTTGATGTACTCCAGAAGTGGTATCACAAGTGCAGAATAGAGGGGAAGGATCACTTACCTCATGACACAAGGTGTACATTCCCTGGGACATTAGGGAAATCACTTTGCTTTTCTGTGTGTCAGTTTTTTGTTTGTGAAATGGAGCTATCCCTGCCCCACAAATCTGCTGTCCATATATATTCTGAGGCGCTCAGATAATGCAGTCATGAAAAGTGTATACATAGGATAAGAATGACTTCCCAAACTTATACCATAACTATGACTCTTGTCATGCATTAATTATTTTACAACAGCTTTTTGTGAAATTATTCCTGTTATCCTTTCTAGATCTATTTTCTTCTTCAGAGACCAAGTGAATTTGCAGGATTGCTATGCAGTAGACCATTTAATATTAAACTGTAGGAAAAACAGCCATTTAATGCCTAACCTTTACCTTCCTTTATTACCATCAATGAGCTGTGACTACACTCCAGAAGTGGGATCAGTCTATCTGCAGAGATAAAACCCACATGTAAGCAAGGCAGACAAATCTCTGGATTACCATCTCTCTTTGCGTACTTACTTTGGAAACCTTCAGAAGAGTTTTTTCTGCCACTCCAGAGAGATCAGCCTGGTCACTGAACACCTCTGTCACACCCATTTTCTCAAACAGGTTCTTAACATCATAGGAGCCGGAGACAGAGAATTTTGGAAGGTCCAGGTAGATTTTTCTTTTCAAAAATAAATGAAAAATGTGAGTTTATTATTGCAAGATCCCTCAATACAATAGCTGCTGCAGGTATACACCCATTCCAAATACCTGTGGAGCTAAATCTTGGCTTTCTAACACAGTGATAAATTCCATGTTAAGGAAGCAGAAATTGAGGTACCTGTTCCACCAGCCACAGTCTGATTAGTGGTGCAGGGACAGAGTGCTGTTTATGAAAGTGACTGACTGGAAAGTATCATCCAGGCTGGAGAAAACTAAATTGTATTTTCTTTTGAATGGGATTCTTCCTGCTCAAGGCAGGCTCCCGAGGGGAATGTACCCGTGTGCAGGATCTTCACAGATGGTAGCACTCCCAACTGCTGTGACTGGTGGGGCTGATGACAGGGTTCCCCTTAGGTATGAAATCACCCGATACCTTGTCTGAGTTAAAGAAACCATGCAATCCTTGTTCCTCAGAGCTGTGCTTAGTAACTCTTTGTGGCATCCCAAGCTTTACCTTGCCTGAATGAGTAGTTATGACCTGTTCGATATTTAAACAAAGCATCAGTTAAAAAACTACCTTTTTTCAAGTGATTTTATCCACTTAGACACTGTTTCTTTTAGCAGAGCATCCTCCAACTGCTTCATTGTCCCTTCATCAGGCAGAATAAACAGTGAAGTAACATTTCCTTTGTATGGGATTTCTACTACCCAGCAAGACAACTGCTCATCCCTGTGGATATTAAAGGCTTTGTTTTGGTGCATCATTTTGACCTTAACAGAATTCTTGGCATCCAGCAAGAAGTCATCATCTCTGGTGACCAAATTGTTGAAAGGTTTTTCCCAGTAGCCTTTTGACAAAAGAATAAACATAGAATTGAATAAGATGAAAAAGAGACTAATAAAGGCATCTCACATTAGTTGATATTTTAAATACTTTATTTGAACTGTAAAGGCAACAACAAGCCTAATTCATTTTAAGGATCCTTGTTCCCTGGCCATGGAAAGAATCTTCATGTTATTTCAATGATTCTAATAAAAATCACACTAGAAAAATATAGGCTGAGGAATGCCATTGAAAAGACCTGAGCATTTGCCTGTTAAGGCAATGGTAAAACTTCCACAGACTCCCAGTATATGGGCTCCAGGCTTATTCCTTTCATACATGTGTCATCCATGTTCGACAGTGTCCTGCACAGCTGAACACCTGTGCCTTTCAACAAATGATCATAAATTCCCAAGCTCATCCTTTTTGAATACTTTCATCTCTGAATCTGGCCTAAAATTGATACAACATTGATCAATACTTCTATAGGTTCTTTTTTTTTCTTCCTTTTTTATTTACTCATCTAGAAATTGGTTCTTCATACCTGGCTTTCAAATATTTCTTTGTCATTTAAAAGTAGAAAGACATATTTTAAATTAGATGATAGCATAGGTTCACAATGTGAAAAAAGTTACGTTTCTTAGATCTAGATAAGACTTCCAGAGCTTATGTGCATAACTGCTACTCACATTTGTTACTCACCTTTAAAGAAAATGTAGTTAACCAGAACTATCACAGTATCCGGCTCAAGATTCTTGAATAAATCAACAATTTTCCCATGGGTTTTTGTTTCTATGTACTTATTGATTTCTTTTATGGCCTCTGGAGGATTCTGGAAGTTACTAGAAATAGCTTCAGAATAATAAAAATTTGTGACATCATTCAAAAAATTTTGTAGCAGTTTCAGTTGGTCATCTATGAACAGGGCATTGCCCATGTTCAACTGGACTTCTCGGTGTGGGTCGTTCAGCAGCTGAAGGACATGCTGAAATCCCTGATGGATCTCCTGCTGCTCCATCTTTGTCAGGTTGAAGGCAAGACCTTTGTGCAGCTGTCTGAGTGTGTTTGATCTGGCCCCCAGGGAGAGCATTGCAAAGGCAGTGGAGATGCTCAAAGGGGAGAAGAAAATGTTCTTGTTGCTGTCCTCCTCTCTGATCTGCTTGTAAAACCTAAACGCAAAGTCAGCATTGCTGGGGGCTATCTTGACATGAGCCAGGTTTTCACCTTCAGCCTGGGAATGGTCTTCTGGAAGATGGGGTATTTTTTGTTCCTGCTGTTCATCATTGAGGTTGGACCTATGTTGACCCTGGACTTGAAGTCCAAGAAGCATCAAACACAAATACAATGCAGACTTCATTTTCCTCCTAAACATTTCTGTTAAGAAAGGATAGAGCAACTTTTAGATCTAAAGAATTTTATCTTTCCACCATAAAAATAGTTTTTGTATTCTAGATGCTGATTTTCAGATGTCAGTCTTTAGGATTATTGCTCTATTTAGAAATACTCTTCTACTTGGCCTCCTGGATAGTCTATTTCTAGTCAGTTCTCTCAGTTTCTGACCAATGAGCAAAGGAAGTACGATATTAAGGTAGCATCGCAAGGGAAGAATCAATGCTGTGTAGGTTTCTTGAGGTATTGTGCCTTAAATAGTTCTTGCCTCTGACCAGCACGACCTCATTGCACTCCTAAGTGCCTTTGGGTGCATGGCTGAGATCACGTATTGGCCCCCATATATTCGGTAAGTACTTTGGCAGAGGGACTGAGTTTTGCTGATGTGTTTCTGTAGTACCCATGGTCTTGTTACTACTTGGGTTTTCAAGCACTGCAGTGATACAGAGATAATGTCAGTTATAGCTGTGAATAAAATCCATCTAAATGCTAACTTTTAACCTGTTTATATCTTTCTGCCTCTTGTGTAGCAGCTCTGAACTCAAGAACCATATTATTTTAAAACATTACCTTAAATGTTTCAGAAAATTGAGAATACAAGAAAGTTTATTGACTTTCTCTATTGTACATAAACTATCCATAAGGTTGCAAAGCCCAAGACTCAAGAGTTTATCAGAAGCTATAGTAGAATATGGCTTGCTGTGTATGTACAATTCAGTGACCTTTCCTTTTCAGGGGAAGAACCATGAAATATATTGGAGAAGAACGTTCTCCATAGGCTGCCTCACCTAAATTATCTCAAATGACAGAAACTCAAAACCATGAAGTAGACAGTGGCCTGCAGGAAAATAGAGACCATATGAATTTTGTTCATAGAAGCTGTATACTTATTCTGGAGCATGGGCTTATGCCCCAAGGTCTGCCTTAGGCTGTGTGTCTAACCCACGTTTAGGTCTTACATCAAACTTTTCATGAATAGTTTTTAATTCAAGGTTCCTCCTTTTCTGGCTGCCCAGTATGAAACACTGGAGATATAAGCTGTGGAAGTGCTGAGTATGGGAGCTGTGCTCAGCATCTCTAAAATGCTGGGTAAAATCATTGACTCTCAAAGAAAAAAGGTATTCTAAATGGAGATAATTCATTCTGGTCTGGTAAGTACTCTTTTCATGATTCCACAAATCTGCTTTTGAGAGAGACTAATTTATATTCCAGGCCACTTGACTGCAAGTAGCCTAGTCTTTAAGCATGCTGGAAGTGCAGGGATTCTACTCTCATCAGTGCTGCATCAGCCTGGAGTGGTCAGGCCATAGAGATTGCAAATAAATTTACTCGTCTGGGAGCAGAGACAAGGTTTTGTTCTTCACCTTGGTATTGACTGTTGAGTACTCATTTTGGACATTATCTCCCAGTCATTGTGCCACTATAGCTAGGAGCTGGATCACTGACTGAATACTGCTTCTAACACTTAGAACAAATTATTTTAGCTTAGGAAGCTAAAATAATTTACAATTACTGTACAAAATAAATTCATCTCAGAATTAAATACTGTGCAATAAATGGCAAAGATCACAGACAACATGAATTCAAAGACTTCTAAGAAAGCATAATACAGTACTTACAGTGCTGGACCTCTCTTTCACAGTGCTTTTTCCCTATTCTTCATTTTGCTGGGTAGTATTAAGTTAATGTCCACTGGTAAATATTAAACAGAGCAAATAAGATTTATTTGCAAAGCAAAGACTGAGTAAGCTATTTTTTTCTGGACATCAAATATTATAAGTCTATTTTCCCGTCAGAAGGCAGAATGATGCCAGCACCTAGGGCTCTGAGAGGAGAGAAAGAGCAGGGACATTGCTACTTGAGATTGAACTAAACTATGGGCAAAAGAGTTTTGCAAGGTAGTCTGGCATAACCATGGTAAATGAGCTTTAGAAGGCAGGACGTTAGAAAAGCTGAAAAGTTAAGATAGGGCCAAAGCAATATCTGTTTATAAAAAGAATTCTGTGTCCCACTGAACTGTCTGCATGGGACATCCTGATGCAAGGATGCTACCTAATTGAATACCCAAGGCAACAGCAACTTTGTTCAGAAATAGTTCAATATCTGTTTCCCTGCAGCACACACTGCAGGTATCCCCTAACTGACATTATTTGAAGGGCTCATTTATTAGATAAATCTAATCTACCTTCTGCTAGATCAGGTTGCTCAAAGCCT
>NW_010305637.1:0-39214 GCF_000700745.2 Antrostomus carolinensis | reverse complement strand
GCGAGTGGTGAATCTTTAGTCCTGGGTTTGGATCACTAACAAGGAAGACTCTGCAGCCTTCACATCCTTCCCAAATAGCATTCTATTCTGTGAATGGAGAGAAACCTAATGTGTTTTCTACTGTGCACTCAGTAAGAAACAGGACCTTGTGTAACCAAGAGGCTGTCCTGCTCCTTGGTGCAGCAGCTTTGAGTCAACCTGTAGAGAAGGGACTAGATTTCCTGGAAAACACTGGTTTTCCAGGTAAGCCTGTGGGAGATGAAAGTTTCACTGGGTTCTACTTTCATTTATTCTAAGGAACTTTAGGTGCTAGGACATAGCATTTTTTTGGGGAGCAAATACAGAGAAGTGTGTTGAAACTTAAAAAAATTAGTATACTGAAAAATCTGTCTGAATTTGATCCACACTCCCTAACAGAAGAAATCATATCATTTTATTTTTCATCCATTTGTAAATTCTGAATATTTTAACATTTTTAAGTGAAGAGAATCTAGATAGCTTGGTCTTGACTAGTGTCTTTTTACGGTAACGCTTGCAAAAAAAATCATGAATGTCACAACTGGATTAGTTAAAAAACACTGAATTCCTCTGAACATTTTTGTTGAGAATTATATGCCATACATAGACACATAATTTATTGATGATCCACAGTAACTTTTTATGTGGTTAATTTAGCCTGTGGTTCTTACTTAAGCCCTGAGATGACCTTCTATTTGCCATGTATGTGTATAGACTGCTGACATATGGTAACTGAACCCTTCATGGCTTCAGTTTGATTTAGTTTACTTCCCTTTGGGGCCAAAGTAACTTAACTGAACTACTACCATCTTAGGTGCATGCACACATATTATTTCACTTCAGCTAATTAATTTTAACATGACTCCACTTCTTTTCTTAATTCAGACTAATACATTCCAAATGTTTCCATACAGACAACTCTTAAGCAGAGTCTTATACTAAATATAGTTCTGGGGTTTTTGTGGTTGTTGGTTGTTTGGTTTTTGTTGGTTTGTTTTGGTTTTTTCCACAGTTCTGTCTTTGTATTTTCTCTTCCCAACTGTGGATAGTTTCTTTGTCACTCTCTAAGGTTGAGCTCCTGAAATAAATTACCCAGGTGTTCATATTTCTCTTTTATCTTGAACAAGCATGGCATACAGTCTCTACTGGTTTTGAATTAGTGTAAAAACAAAGGTTACATTGTTAATTAGGAATGTTTTTGTAAATGCTTTTGATAAGGCTGAGCCAGCCTCAGTTCTGTGTAATCTGCAATGTATATATTGCTCACTTTAGTTACATGGAAAAAAAATTCTTTCATTTTCAAACTGAGTTCTGCTTTAGCACTTGTTAGTTTTCAATATTTGTGTCTGTCATCAGTAAACCCATAATCTTGTAAATCACTGATCTCTCGTATGCTTTTATACATGCATATGTGTATGTCTGTATGTAAGAGATCTTAGAAACAAATGCAACTTTTATCTAGAATTTACTACCACATGCAAACAGATGATGTATCACTCACTATATTTATTTTCTTGCACTCACACTCTTCTTCAATACATTGTGAAACTTTCCTTTTCTTGTAATTCTGCTATTGACCTGCCTTTTTAACCTTCACAAATTTTTGCATATCTCTAATGAGTGCAGCTGAGAAAATGTGGGTTACTGCTTGAAGAAATTTAAGGTCATTTGAAAAAAAAGAATTCACAGAGAAAGAACAAAATTAATTATGAGTGCTATTCATAGTTGCACAATTTTTCATATTTTTCCCCATTCTCCAGATGTAAATATATCTGCTCCAATATTTGTTATTACATCATAACCAAATCTTTCTTGTTAAGAAATATGTTAAATTGGTAACATAGTTTTTCAGTATAAAATTGTCCCAGTGAGGCTGAGGTTCTAATATACTTCACAAGCTGCTCCACTTCGAGTATCCACAAGCATAATGCTACCTGTGCAGAAAACGTTGGAGGAGCGGGTCTCCCATAGGCACCAAGCTCCCATGCCGCTGCCCTGCACACTCCTGTGTGCTCTCAAAGGCACTCCAACACTGATGAGTCTTCCAGGACTCTTCAAGAACTGATCATTTGCCCAGCCACTTGAGGCACTAACGCAGAGCTACCTGCTTGGCATGTCTATGGGACAAATGCACATCAGAGGCTGAATAAAACAGTAAGAAACCTGCTCATTAACCCTATCTTACTCCATACATGTAGCACCAGAAAGGTATAGATACCAGCTTAAAGATCAGAACAAGAAAAAATATTATTTTGTCACTTAATTGCAAGAACAGTGTCAAAAGATTCTAGATATAAACTAGGTGTGAAAGGAAGGTCCCAAATTGCAAGCAAAGAAATGACAAGGACTTCCATTTTCCTGACAACTTCCTTGGGGAAAGGGAATTGTTCTAAGGATGAGTTAGGCAGCCCTGACAGCTTGTCTGTCTGATTTGCACAAAGCACAGTGCCTCATTCATCTCGATTTTCTCTATAATTTTTTTCTCAGTTAAGTAATTAGCAGAAATGCTTATTTCCATATAGTACTGGTCAGATGACATAAAAGAAAAAGAAGGAAGAAATTCTCATTTTAAAATCAAGAAAACAAGCACTGTTAGCAGAATATGGAGTAAATTCATTCCTAAATAATATCATTTTGCAGTTAATATTGCCTGAAAGAAATGATTGTTTATTCAAATCTATGATTTTGTCATATTTGTTTTCTTCTCTGAACACTTACTGAAGCTTATCAGGATTGAACTCTGGAGTTTGAATATGCATTGAAATCAAGTAATTCGCTGATGAAACGATAATGAAATTATGAAAGATTTTTTGTTAAAAAAATAATTTACTTTGGAGATAATTTGTCTTATATAGTGATTTGTAGCAGGATTTGAGACTGTAGGCATACCACAGTAACTGCTTATGACATCCTGTCAGTCATGACTTTTGATTATAACATATGGATATGGTTATGGATATTCAACTGCACTAATTTCATTTGAATATGGAATATTTGTAAGAGTGTATGTACAAATAACTCATGAAGTTTGTTCAGCAAATACGTACATTTGAATTCATTTCAGAACTTGTTGAAAACTAAAATAAATTCTGGGTGGTATTTGCTCAGAACCCTTGACTTTGGAACTTGATTCTTCCATTGATCCCAAAAGTTAGCTGGCCCTAGGTCATTCTGCAAGACAAATTTATTGCCTTCTCCTGTCTGAATAATTCTCTTAGGAGTGAAGTGGAGTCTGTGCTCCCATTGTGAAGGATTACTGCATTCATATTAGATTTCACTGATTTTTGCAAAGTGTAAGTATATGATTCTAAGAGCTCAGTAGCACATTTTACAAATCAGTCAATAAAACACTATACTGATTAGCATCTTTTTTTAGTGATCCATGAGTTATTATCAGGAACTTAGACTGATCTTACAAGTGGTTGGAATTTTGTTTCTTTTTATTTAAGTTTTAAGTTAATTCATCTAAGTCTGCTCTCATTAGCAGAATACAACTCTTTTCTTTTCAACAGATGTAATTTAATAGTGTTTTGTTTGGTTGTGCTGTAGGCTATGCATTTTTTGATTAGAACACATTTGTAACTTCTATATAGAGCTAATTGGGTTTCTTTATCATCTCACTGAAGCTAACCAAAAGTGGAAGCCTGAAAGGTTTTCTTTCAGAAATAATACTTTTTTCTTCCTGATAACTGTGTATTGCTTCAACTTGGCTAGATATTACTCTTTTTTTCTTTTTTTTTTTTTCCCATTTTTCTGTTGCTTCCCTGAAGTGTGGCTGTCTTATATTCAGAGGTACCTCTCTGCAGTCACACTTTCAAAAAACAAGAGTAGTATCTCTGGATTATAAATTGTGTGAGATGAAAAGTAATCTAGTGTGCATGTGAAGCAAATACTTTAGTCTAGAAGGTATTTTTTAAAAAAATAACTTTTAAAAGCCTCACATAATATTTATAAGGCAGGAAAGTATTATTAGTTGGTGTTGTACATTAAGTGAGACACAGGAGAAAGCACAGAAGAGGATTTTTGAAAGTAATTATTAGCACTGACCAGTTGCCATTGAAATTAACCACTAAGCTTGATATATGTAGATTTAGGTCATTTTTGGTAGTCCCAACATAGATGACTATAGCAGGATTATAACAGGGTGAGTCCTGTAAAAAAAAAAATCCAGTTATATTGATTAAAACTGACCTTTGAAAAAGACAATCAGATACCCTGCAATCCACCTCCGTGGTATTGATGGCAATGTTTTAATTCACTTTTTCATTATAGTTTTCCTGTGTTGGTCTTATGTTACAAGTTCCACGCTGTCTTTCAAATTCATTGGCAAATGTGTTCATTCCTATGCTTCCTTTAGAATCATCCACATGAATGTGTTACTCAGAACAGGTTGAGACAAAAGTTGCTAAATATAAGAATGAATCAACTTGCCAGAGAAAACAGGACTTGATGAACCTACCGTCCCTTGCTGGTTTGATTTTTACAAACCTGTATCGATTTCCTTTTTCTGCTTATAAATGCCAGTTGTCCACTGAAAATTGTGATTTTTATGATCTTTAGTACACAGCTATGATCTAAAAAACACTTAAATGAATGTTTAACTTCAGGAGTTAAATCCTGAATGTTAAATCCCCACATGCTCAGATTGTATCATTAATGTTTGCTAATATACTGTTATAGAAGTTGCCAGTTGAGTAATATTGAAATACCCCAGAAAGAGTTCACACCATAGCATATAGACCTGAACTGTGATGCTGGACCTGTTGGTAGCTGTTTCTGGGACTCATTTCCTCTGAGCTCAGGGTCCCTTCTGCTTAGTGTGGATCAGAAGAGCTGGCTGAAAATTCTTCTCTGACAGATTTGGATATTTTCTGGTGCTTTTTTCACTGCCAAAGAAGCTGAACCATTGCAGTCATGCATAATTTGCAAATAGGAGAACAAAGAGAAGAGGGAGTGCATCTAGTCCATTAGATCAGTTGTTTGCTACAAGAAGGTCCCTAGATCTTTACAGGAAATCCCATTTCCCAGCCCTGGTTTGAATGACTGTTTGTGTGTGTATCAGATATACACACAAGATATACCCTGTATGCTGGAAAACTTGCGTGTATTTGCTCCTTCTGCAATATTTGTGCTGAACAGACATATTCAGTGACAGAAAATAATTTTTTAGCCCAAAAACCTATTTAGTATTCTTTTTATATGGCAGTTATAAATGTTCAGGAATTGTTCAAGATATAGGTGAAAAAAAAACAAAAACAACAAAATGAAAAAATATGAAGAAGCCAACAGCGTTCAAACAAGACACCCTGTGTATTTTTAAGCTTCTGATATACATACCACTTTATTTTGAGGTATGGGGGAAAGAACTGGTGATTTTTTTAACCACCTGTATTTGCACTTTCTTTGCCACAAATGTGGGGGTTTTTTGCAGCAGTCTGAAATTACATGACTGTACAATTCTTTGAGACTTTTAAAGTAATCCTGTCTTTCTATCTCATACTGTAATTTAGGGAACTATCATTGATTACATAAAGATTATCTTGGTATTACCTTGTTTCATAGCATCCAAATATGGACTAAACTGGCACTTTCATATGATAAAGTGTCCTTCTTCCAGATGTATTGGGGTGGAAAATAATTGAATCAGCCTTTTATTACTTAATCAATTACACACATTCTGCGATACTTGTTTACAAATATTTTTTGTTGTTGTTTCCATAGCTATTTTGCATTCTGAATCTCTCTCTTTCCAGGTTTCCATAGCAACTCTTGTACAGCTTGATCATTAGAAGGAAGTTCTCTTTAATTGATCTCCTAATGTATAGTTTAATAGTAACTGTTAAGCAGTCTTTTGTTTCCAGGTCATATTTAAGGTTCGTATATTTGCATAAAAACATCTCATTAGCTCAAACCAACAATTATTAGTAATTTTCTTCCTTTAGTTTTTTAATAACAAAACCCTCATTGAGGTTTTACAAATAACAAATATTTATAGCTTGTAGAAAGGGCTTTCTCTGTGAGCTTAGGTGCTTTGTTTCTACAGGCAGTAAGAAAATTACAGAGCTTCAAAATTTTGATCACATCATACAAAAAGGTGTCTTTTTCTCCAATTGAAATTTAAATAGACTGTGCTAACTATAGGCCAGAAGCAATATTTAATGGCAAAGTTATAGTGTATTAGAAGCTTGTACAAATATGGATAACAATGTAAAAAAAATAACCAAAAATAACTGAGAATTTTCCCACCCCCACTAACAGCACAAAAGCCAAAAAATTCTTGCACTAAGTAGCAGTGTTTTCAATGCTGTCCTTACCTGAAACAAAGTCAATTATAGATATATAAAACTAAGTGAAAACACCATGTGGACATTACTGTATATTTGACAATAAGGTAACCAGTTTGATATCTATGATTCTTAGATTAAATGAAATTAATTGCGCTTCTCAGCACATACAGTTGCAGATTTATATGGGTGTGAAATGAGTTTTACTGAACAAGATTCATTGTAAACATGCACCTCTGTAAATATGCAGATTGCTTCATCTTCCTGTGTATAGAAGAATTGAAATGTGAATCTGGATAAACTGAAAATTTAAGATTTTCCAATTAAAGTAACTGGACAGGAAACAGCTCTCACCAGTGTAAGGAACTCATATTTCCCCCTGATCTTCTGTAATGGACTTGGTACCCTTCTCTAGAAGTAGTTAATATTGAAAGAATAGTTTTTAAATAACATCATCAGGCCAAAATGCATAAATATATGTCACACAATCATGCTAAGCTCCAGAAAATGTAATTAGCACATATGATCTTTTCTTCTTCTCCCCTTTTCATTTTTTCCCTGTGGCATCCTTGACCTCTGTGTGCCTTTATAGAAACTCTAATAGCATTAACATTATGCTACGATTAAAAAGCTAGACAGCACAACAATGCTGCTTGACAAGATATTTTTACAATCCTTTTTGATGTCATTCTGTTGGGATTGAATGTCCTTTGAACTCTTGCAAATTAAGTGGATGTTCAGTGGATGTATTCTCTTACGTTATGTCTTTGTGTTAACTGTTAGATCTCTTCTGTTGTTTGGAATGAAGGATTGGTTTCCATTTATCCTAGCACCTATAATTTTGATAAACAGTAATTATTCAAGCATAACATGGATTTCAATATTAGGTTTAAAAACTGGATTTACTACTGCTTTTCAATATGTTAAATGTATGTTTTGAACAAATTGTATAAATTCTATGCAAGCTAAACTGATAAAAATGCATGAGGTTTTATTTCCTGAACTATTTTCATTAACTAACATCAGAGTTTAACCACCAACATGAATCCAGCCCCCAACATACCAGAACTGTAATATCATTACCGGTTGTATCACATTGTGTATGTTCTAGTCACATTATACTGGTGTAACAAACAGAAAAGGGTTAGAGACTGAAAAGTTCCATTTAAATTAAAAGCATGCTGTCTGGAAAAAGCATCAAAGCTTTTAATGAGGTAAAATGAAGGTCATTATCATAGCATGGATTTTCCCTTCCATAACCAAATTAGTGCAGAATTGCAAAGTATAAGTTCTGTATTTTCAGCTGAAAAGGAAATCTAATAAGTTTTTCTTAAATCTTTCTGTATTTTTAAGTACAATAAGACTGATAAGAATGATCAACAACACAAGACCCCCTTTTTTCTGAAAGAATCAAACAAAAAAAAATTCAAACATGAATGTTTATTATCTAGAGTTGCAACTGAACCACCTTTGTGGAAAAACTTGGAAAGGAATAAAGACGGAACTCCTGAGGACTGTCACAGGGAGAGACGTTCTGGAGTGGTTTGACACTAACAGGTTCCAACAAGTCAAGAAGCACCAACTGGGATTAAAGTAGATAGTAAAGGAACCAAGCAACCCAGTGACATTTAGGTTTATGAACCATGAACAGGAGACCTGTAGTTAAGCTGCAAGCAGGTTTCTTTGCTTAAGAAAAAGATAGAGAGATTGAAACAGGAGCTGAAATCACTGATAGAAACTAGTAAACCCAAGCTAGGTTCTGGTGGCTGTACTGTTTCACTTTGCCATGCCACCAGAGGCATGACAAGTCCGGATAACAAGTAGTATAGCTGTGAAAAAGGTTGAAAGAAAATGGAAGAATGTGGAAACTAAGAGCAATATGACAAACTGAAGGGAAATTGAGAGGGAGATGTTTAATTCATACACTTGCAATAGATATTTTGCTGTTGAGAAGGATGAGAAGTGGATTTAGACAGTGATTAATTTATCCAGAATACTGGGAAATAACAGGTCAGAAAAATACACTAGTTTTTGATGATATATTTTTATTATGAACAAAAGGTATCTGCTAAAAGGATGGTATTAACCATTAAAAAATAAGGCTTAAATTGTCTTCTCTTGACCAAGGTTTGTGCATCTACCTTAGGATACAATATTCAACTGGTGAGCCCAGAATGTTCTCCTTTCTCTTCTCTGATCCAGTGGTCTATTTGTAGAAAAGATGAAAATTTTAATTTCTTCTTATTGTTGTACATGATATCTTGTGCTTTTCCAGTGCACAATTCAGCCCTGCATTTAAGACAGACCTACTAACTCGGACTTTCTCCAACAGTCATCAGTTTAAGTGCATTATAAACTTTACTGGCTTAATTTTTGAGGTGAAAAGCTATTGCTTCCATTGTACAAATGCTAAGCCAAGGCCTAAAGAATTATTTTCTCAAGTAGATTTCTATTTCAAGAGAGCTGAATAAAGATTAGGTTCAAGCATGCTGACTTGATTTCAAGGTCTGAAAGAGCAATTCGTAGTGGGTACAGATTTTTTTTTTTTTTTTGTCCATTTCCTCTTGCATTGCAACTTCTGTTTCACCTGCTCCAAATGAACCCTCCTCCAGATTTTTCTCTATTTTAACACTGCCTCTTCACTCCAATCTCATTTGCCTTATATAAACTGCCCATTCAACATTTCTTAGACTTCAAATATCACCTAAAAACTCTTTCCTCGCTGAGTTTTCTCCTAACCTAGTTTCACCATTGAAGCACTGAAGCCTTCCCAGGTTTCATGAGGACTACTGGCAGTCCCTGGTATCAGTGAAGGCTGGAGGATGAAGGGACTGAGAGCAGCCTCGCAAAGAAGAACTTGGGGGTACTGGTGGATGAAAAGCTGGACATGAGCTGGCAATGTGTGCAAGAGGTGCTGCTAGTGCAAGGAAGATGTTCCAGTGTGAAGTGGAGATCAGGTCTTGTGGCATGTCTTATCCTGGCTGGTGCAGCCATTTCTGATACTGTACAATCCCTGAAATTTGATGCTTTTGTGCAGGTCATGATCTGCAGAGAATGCTTTGGAAAAGGGCTAGGAGTGATGGCAGCATCCTCTCCGGTTACATGCTAGAACTGATAGTTGTGGTAGTACAAGTGATGAACTTGTAAGATGAACAGGCTTCACTACATCCAGAGGTGATCAGAGGTAATGAATGTGAGGTCAACAGGAGGGATGCTGCAGAGACCATAGCCTAAGGGTCCCCAGGGATGAAAAGGAAGGCATGAGTTAGGCAAATCAGGACCTCTTGAGAAGGATGTTACTTTTGGCAGCAAGAGCAAAGCTCTACATCTATGCACAACTGGTCACCTATAAAACAGGTTCAGGGATGTGGCATCAAGAAGGGCAAATATTCCCCTAGGGAAAATCCAGGTGGACCACTCAGTGAACTGGGTTGGGACCAGAGCTGGAAAGAGGCAGCTAAAACCCATAGCTTTTGGTGAATCATGGTTGGGCAGAGGCATTCATTTGCCAGTCTGAACTAACCTCTACAGGGGTGCCAGTCAAAATGGCTGGGATTGATAACTCTTGGGTCTGCTTTTAATGGTGAAGTACACAGGAACAGCTAAGAAATCATGGATTTATCTTTCAGAATATTTGCTTATAATTATAGTTAGATAAGCCAGCTGTCTATAAATATTGAGATTTATAGTATATGGACTGTGGAGCATAAAGGAATGGAAATAGCTACCAAGTTATCAACTACTTGTAAGTATTTTCTAAGAGTAATAGACAACTGAAGACAACTAGAGAAAAGCAAGTATAGTGTTAAGTATCTAAAAGCAGTTCTTCAGTAATATAACTACAATTCCTTCAATAAATACTAAGAGAGAAGCATATTTTTATACATGTTTGGGAACAACAGCATAACTTAGTAACAATGAGGTCTTAGCTGTTTGCTGATACAGTTGTAAAGTTAGTATATGAAAGCAATACAAAAAAATCGTAAGTAAATAATAAATATAAGTGCTACATTTTGTTCCAGTGTAATTTGGTTGTAAAGCCTGTCTAAACTCCTCTCACTAAATTGTTGCACAGCGTGAATTATCTAGTAATTATATAGAACCAGAGCAGTCTTGTGTGTCTTTCTTGCCAGTTTCTTCTCAATTTAGTGAAATTGGTGCTCAGGGATAGCTCTGATCCAAGGATTTGCTTTCTCAACAATATATGTTCCAAAATCCCAATCTCTGGGATGGAAATTGTAAGCCACGTAACCTGTGTATGCACACATCAAAAAGTGTCACAATAAAAGGCAGGAGGCAACCTCAGTGAAGGGTGTTTGTAGTTTCTGCTCATCTTCCAACGTTTATTTTCATAATCTTCTCATCACTGATCCTTCCTGGGAAAAGTCTTTGGGCATTCTACTTCCCTGCGACTTAGTTGTATTGCAACGTCACTCTTCTAGTCTCTCTACTTGCCAGAGTTTTGCAACATATATATCCACATGAATAAACTAAAGGGATCTAATAGTTGACATCCACTTTAGTATGACATACCCAGGTAGAGGAAGGTTTCTGTATATGGATGAGATCTATGCCATACTACTCAGCCTGAGGCTGAAGAATGAGTATGCTTTATTAATACAGCCATAACTGGGTAGTTATAACATGAGTCAATTACAAAAGTAACACACCTTAATGCTTTATATTTTGAGGGACGCAGATATCAGTGTGTGACTCCTAGTCACCTGGTAGGTTACTCCTTGTTGTATTGTTCTACTGACTCAGAACTTGCAGAGCATTTTCTTGAAGCATAGTAATTAGAGAATGGAGTAGCAGAAGCACGTGAGAGATATTTCCATAAAAGCTTGAGGAAGGATCTTTAGGAGGTGCTGTACTTGCTGGAATAATAACTAGAAAAATTTTGTGTGTAATTAGTGCACCACGGTACAAATGGGAGAAAGTATATAATGCATATAACAATCTAATTAAGTGAAAATATTAATCCAGGAAGTAAAGATCTAGCAATTTCCTCAGCTTCCTACAGGATCTACAGCTTGCCATCTCCTTTTTCTTGGAATAAAGTTTTAACAATTGTATTTTGATGTTAAGATAGACAAGGTTGATGCTGAAGTTCCTTCAGCCTTCCTTCTGAAACTCAGAAAATGGTGCAGAATCAAAGAGCCAGAGAAAATACACAGTCCCTGTCAGACAGAAGAAGAAAGATAGAACATCCAAAGGATCGTACCCAAACCACAAAAGTTGGACAAAGTTTTTTATATTATATTAAACTACATCAATTTTTACAAAGCCTAATAGTGTAAAGAGGTAATTTACCTAACACTTATTTTTGTACTCTTCCTTCATTATTATGATGCATTTTAGGTGCTCTCAGTAAATTTTATTCAAATTATTGCCCAAAACAATGAAAACAATGTACCATTAAAGGAAATAAATGTCTTAGTTACAAAAACAAATATGTAAATTCCTGATTATCTTGAGTAAGCATGAAATAACATGCTTGAAATAAAAGAAAGAAACTTCAATTCAATAGATTAGATGTTCACAAAAATTAAACACAAATATATTGAGAAGTAATTTTAAGAGCTGGAGAAAATCAAAAGGAAAAAAAAACAAGAAAGAATTGTAGTTAGAAGCTTAAAAACAGTATTATAGATATAAATTGTAATTTAGAGTATAATATAACATTTCTGAAAGACTGGATGAGAATAAAAGTGAGAATAAAAGGAGCAGGATGGTGGGAAAGCGTCAGTGATCACATTAAATGCCACAGTGAGAATTTCAAAATGAGAGTACAGACGAATCAGAAGTCTGAAGTGAACAAAAGAAAAGCAAGAGAAGTCAATGAAAGCAAGGCTAAATTATATTGAATGTAAGGTTTTGGACATACAGATCCTGCTTAAGGGAACAGCTTAGAAGACCACCATATTCAAATGCCAAGGCCGATAATACTTAATACATTCAATGCATATTTTAAAAAATGCAGAAATTATCCTATATGTTGTGCCAGAAAAGTACATGAAATATCATTTAATACACTTCTGTACATTTTCAGAAAACCAGAAATAGTTCATAGTGAAAGCAATTTGTATGACCATGGATTTTAAAGTCAGAAAAAATTGTTGGATTATACACTCATATCACTTGTGAAACTCAAGCTGCAAAATGAAACATCTTCAGCCCTGTGTTTACTCTGATAACACATAAAGTAATCATGTAGCCTGGTCAGGTTGAATTTGCAGAATGTTGAAATGTTGTAATAGTCATTAGTTTAAATAATTATTTAGTACTTATCTAACTAGACATGTTATTGCCTGGCGAGCCTTAAATAAGGGTATTTACCGGTTAGACTGAAAACAGTTATGTCACCTCCCGTACAAAATGTTTTGAGAGAAATAAATGGAGAACTATGCCTTACCTCAGCCTGCCTTATAGATATCTGATTTATGAGAAAACATGTTAGTACAGGATGTCACTGGGTTTAGTTATTACTGGTAATGCAGAGATCAGTTCATCTCACCAGGAGCACAGTTCAGACAGCAGGAAAATGGTAGATTGACAAAAGGTATTTTTGCAAATACAATGAAATATTCAGGATGTAATGCTTAAGTAATTCAATGAATCTATACTGACTTGAAGGATTTTACATAATTCTAGGCAGTCCAAGATCAATAATATGGAGATGCTTTTAAATTCTAAGTCAGGATTAAATTGAAAGGAACCCAAAACAAAGATATCTCACTGAGAATGTTCAGTTAAAAGACTTCAGAGCTGAACTTTTGTCTAAACTGAGCTCTTATTTTTCTTGCTGCCTGAAAGCCTTGTGAAAGCACCTAAAAGATCATATACTTTGCAGGAGCAGGTAGCTGATTAGAGTTAATTACCATAATCAAGAGCAATTAATGCAGCAAGTCAAAACAATAGGTAAGCAGTATTATTTTTTCCCTGAATTAGCCATGTAATCAAAATCTTCTAAGCCATTCACAGAATATAGTAAGGATAAAAGCTGAATTTATGTAAGTTTAAAAAACATTCATTCTATATGTAAAAAATGTAATCCAAAATTGGACTTCTAATATTAGGAAGCAATCAGGGTTGTTCAGCACTCAAGTGCCAGAGGTCTATTGCTGTTAAAGTGTAAGTGAAACATAAATATATGTATAGTATAAATCCTTAATGTCATTCAAAATACGAATGTGGCATTGAGTCTCATCTAGCAAGGTCTTTGACTGACAGCTCAAGCCAGAGTTACTAATCTGAAACAAAAGAAGAGGGAGAAGAAAGAAAATCTAGATTGATGGAGCAATCTTGCTCCTATTCAAGTCAATGAAACACTCTCATTCAAGCATGATCAGGCTCCTTTTGTGCTATATACTAAGTACATAGAAGTCTACATCTTTGTCCAAGGGGGCTTACCTGATGACAAGATGAAATTTAGAATTTCTCTTGATCATTAGACTTAAGCTGATGATCAACATAGTCATTATGATTGTTTACATTATCAGTACAAGGGATTTTAACATCAATTAACTGTCTAAAACCTGAGGATCTTTGTTTTTTCCTGAAAATTTTCAAAAGTGCAAACTGAATTGTGTTTTCTTGTATTTGAAGTCTTTCACTACTTGTTTTGCTGACATTTTTATTGCTTACTATTACTTATTCTGGAATGGTTAAAAACTATTTTTTTAATTCAAATATTTCCTAGGGTCTGTGTGAACAAACTTTTTCTAATTAAGCATGATTTTCTGGTTTTGATAACAACTTCTTATTTCTTTCCCATAGAAAACAAGCTTTAACAGATACGCATTCTTACAAAAACTTCTTATTTTATAAAGATATATTGATTCAGTGGGATGTAATTATGTATCTAGGAATGAAAAGAAAAAAGAATGTAGGTAGGTTGTAATTATCTAAAACAAGAATGTGAGGAAGTTTTGTCTTTTCTGCTTTCTAATAGTAGAAAAAAATTACAGGTCATCCTTCCCTCTTAGAAAGTCGTTAACAGTCTTTCCAATGAACATCAAAACCCTCTTCAGTGTTTCTTACAATGTTTTCAATTCTTCTTTGGACATTCACAGAACAGTGTCAATTTGTACATTTATTTCTTATTTAAACTAACCAGAACTTAAAATAGAAAGCACTATACACCCTGATTAATCTGACACAGTCAATATGCAATTAAAACTATTTATTTTTAAGATGTGTTTGATGTGTTTCTGTTATTTTAACAGAAAGGCTCAACAGAGGGTTTGTTTCAGGGTTAACCCCCAACTTTACAGCAGTGTCTCAGTCTTATTCCTGCCGCTTTGGCAGTTGTCATAACTTACTATAACAAACCAGAGCCTTTGCATAAACAGGTTAGAAGTGGGGGGGCCGACCGCAACAGGTAGCACTAAAACTGCAAATAAAGCATTGGTCTGTATCTGTTCTCAACTCTTAAAGGTTTTAGTCTTTAAAATAATGAAATAATCTTACAGGAGATTAAATCTCTCCTCTTGGGGCCGAGTGTCCTTGCAGTTCAACTCTTCTTTTTTTTTTTTTTCCTCCTGCTATTTTTTTGCCACTTAATTGTTTCATAACCCTTTTTCAGCTGCTTTAAAACTGCAGCAGGAAGAGGTGAAAGGTTACAGTTGTGCCCTCCTACACTACCCAGCATGTTGGTGGAAGACAAAAGAGATTTGAGTCTAACTAGACTGAGAAATTTGAATGTAAATCACCACTCTATAAGCAGATAAATGTATTAACAAGTAAGCTGTGATGGCTGCAATCAGATGACAACTAGGGAAATGAAAGTGCATACCTGCATCCCTAACTTAGATATCTAAGCTATTGAGGAATGTATTTTAGGAACTCCCTGTGGCCGGTACTTTTTGAATACAAAATAATCCCCCTTTCCACACTGACTTTATGAAATTACCTTTTTAAACTGTTATTCTCTACTCATGAACTGCATAACAAGTATGAAAGTCCAGCTCTGATATTTTTACTTTCATCATCAGGTCCAGGCAATGGGAATAAAAACAATGGTGAGTACTTCTCTTGGTGGACACTGCATGCAGTGCCTCCATGCACTCTGTGAAAAAGGATATAAAGGGTATAAAGCTACTGGAGAGTGTGCAGAGGAGGGACACAAAATTGGTGAAGGGCTTAGAGGGGAAGCCGTATGAGGAGAGGCTGAAGTAGCTTGGTTTGTTCAGCCTGGAGAAGAGGAGACTGAGAGGAGATCTCATCATGGTCTATAACTTCCTCATAAGGGGAAGAGGAGGGGCAGGTGCTGATCTCTTCCCTCTGGTGACCAATGATAGGACCAGGGGAAACGGCTGGAAGATGTACCAGGAGAGGTTGAGGTTGACCATTAGGAAAAGGTTCTTCACCCAGAGGGTGGTGGAGCACTGGAACAGGCTCCCCAGGGAAGTGGTTACGGCACCAAGCTTGACAATATTCAAGAAGCATCTGGATAACATGTGCCCTCAGACACATGGTCTGAATCTTGGGATTGTCCTATGATAGGGCAAGAGTTGGACTTGACAATCCTTGTGGGTCCCTTCCAACTCGCAACATTCTATGATTCCATGAAAGTCATATGAAATTGAAAGTCTTCTAGATGGACTTCCTAAAATGCTCAGCAGACTGGTCCTTTACTTCATATGTGGTGTGCAGCATGGGCTTTTCCCAAGATTTACCCTTCCATGCATAAATATTGGGACATCAAACATCACCCATTTAAAGGGAAAGTGGGTCGTTATCTGCATGCACTGAACAGAGTAAGAATTTGATTTTCACTGCAATTTTGTCACTGTGTTGATGATGAGATCTTAAAAATAACAGACACTCCGACACAAAAGGTGAAGTTCTCTTTCAAATCCAATTGGGAAACAGAGCTGTGGAGCTTCTGAGTAGCTGGAAAGAGGTCTTCATACCTCTCTCTAATAATTTGATTTTAAATCCATAAAAATACATAAAATTAAATTAAATAAATTAAATTCATAACATTAATCTGTTTAAACTCATAAAATGCATTTGGTATAAAAAATTCACATCACACTATTTTAAATATATTTATTTTCAACCTTTGAGACTGATTCTTAGGTGATATAAAGTATTATATTAATTTACCTAGGATACCAGCTTAGACCCTGATTAATACATTTTGCTCCAAGTTCTTTAAAATCTGGACAAATCCTGTGAAAAGCACAAAGCAATGAATGCTTTCAGGTGGCATCCAGGCTTTCTTCCAAACCAGACAACTCTCACTGTGTAAAAAAATTGAGTGTAAAAAACATTAAGCATTCTGAAATTACAGCAACTGACCTTATGATAGACTCAATTTTCCCAAGATTTATTTTAAGTTAAATGGTTTGCTTATCTGTAACCTAATACCAGTCAGATTTAAGAAAGCCTTAACCTCCAGATTTTATGCTTTCAGGCACTCTTAACTGAAAAAGACATTTCAACAGATTTTTAAAATTTATCATTTAGTTAAAATCTATTGTAAGCTAAAGTAAGTTCAATACTTTAGGAATATTTCAAGTGACTAGGTTGTCATTAGGAAAGTATTAATAATTATTGTTTATAACTGTTATAACTACAGTCAAAGACAGTTCAGCAGCTCAGGTCACTATCAAGTAGTCCCAGAGGGATTCAGGGCAGCTCAGTCAGCCTGGCAGCCCCGGTAATTTGCCTACTCTCACAGATGCTGCCTGGTTGCCTGCAAGTGGGGACATGCAGTGTACTGACTGGTTTTGCTGCAGCACCTCAGCTGTACGCTCTGGAGTGGGTTAATGCATGGGTCTGCTGTAGCTTTTTCTAAGGAAGTCAGTGTCGGACCTTTGTCTTTACTTCATCATGGGAAAGCAGTGTTCTCAAGGAAACAAACAAACAAACAAAAAACCCAAACCCTCTATTTCTTTCTCACATTTGCTTTAGCTTATAAGAAAGTTAAGTTTGGAGGAGATGGAGGAAGATGTTCAGTTCACTGGAGCACCAAATTTCCCTCTTGATTTTTTCATTCCCATTTGTGAAAGACATCACGTATTGCACCCAAACAATTCATCCTATTTCTAATCCCAGGGGTTACAGCAGACCTTTCAAATGGGTTGTACTAGTGATTCACTTGCTTACTCTCTCTTTCAAAATTGTGCCCTTTAACAAAACCTGGTAAAAGGTATTAACTTTCTCATGTGAAGGAGTATAGGACCATAATCTTTCTTTAAATTGTGTGTGCAATACTTATTTTATCAGACCAGTCAGTGTTGGTTTAATTCCAAAAACTAAATAGAAATTAGAACATTACTGAAGCTCTTTATACCTAAAGCATCATGTAGTAAAAATTATTTTCATTTTTATCTGAGTGTATACAGATATTTTACCCTACCAGACTACTTATGTTCTTGCTTCTGATGTGTAAACACAGGACCGGAAAGACTTTCTGGGTCACTGAGTCCAGTTGCATCTCATATCAGACATTGTTTCTCCACAGTTGTTTCAAAATCTATCATAAATGTGAGGTTTTTTCTATTGTTTAAGCCTTTTAACACTGAAGACTTCACATATTTTCTTCATCCTTCATTTGGCTCATTAGAAGAAAATACTCTTGAATCAGCTGGAAATAAATTATAATTTTCTCTGAATAGTAAATTCCTGTATGTTTTTTTTTTTTTCCTCCTTAATGTCAGGAGTAGAGAAAATACTAATTTAGTCTCTTTTGATAGCAGTCTAACTCCTTCCAATCATCTCAATAGCCCAATCATCCTATCAAAATCTCCAGGTCTGTAACTTTCTCACTTCTTTTCAGCTGATGTTATCCTTGCATATAACAGGAGTTTGTCACCAATTTCAGAATCAATGAACTTCCATTTCATAATATTTCATCCAGTTTCCAATATTTTAGTCCCTCAGTATCACTCTATTATTCTCAAATGATCTATACATACAGTTTTTGCTTTGGTAACTCAGTTTTTCTCATCAACAAGTATTAATCATCCTCCTTTTTGGAATTTTTTTTCTTTTTTTTTGTGTCATTAACAGAAATAAACAGATCATTCCCAAATTCATCCTTGAACTCCCCACAGAACACAATAGATCCTCTTCAGTGAGCTTTTGTTGTCCTCCACAGTTCTTTATCCACCTTACAATTCTTGTCTTAATCTCTGCATTCTCTAGCTGAAGTAGTAATTTCCTATGTGGCACCATATCAAATATTTTGGTAAATCTAGTTTATATTTCCCTTGTGTAGAAAAAAATCATTATCAAAAAAGGATATCAGATTAGTCCAGCATGATCTGCCTTTAGTAATTCTGCATTGCATTTTCAACTATTTTATCTCAATGTCTTTTTATTCAAGTCTTTTAAAGCTAAAGCCTAGTATACTATTGAGATCAGACTAATCTGCTCTAACCCTTCTCTTCCACCCCTGCTCCTTTATACCAAGTCTTACATTTCCTATCCTGTAATTTTATGCCACTACCATTGACTTAATAGAATTCTTTAAAATACTTACCCCCTCCACATTCATATCTCAGAGCTCATCGTAGCCAACAACTTTACTAATGAGTTTCCTCAATTTATTAAGGTTTGCCCTTTTGAAACCCAAGCTCTCATTAAAAACCTACTATAATTTAATTTAAACTGAATTAGTTCACAATCACTCAGACATTATTTGTACTTTCAGCCCTTTTTATAGCAACAGTCTTTAGAGATGTTTTCATGTAAAGTAGCATTGCCTTTTGCTGGTTTAAGGTTTAATGGATAAAGAATGTAATAACAAATAAACCCAGAAAGTCTTGACCCCATTGCTGTAGCAAGGATGCTACCTGCTCAAGCCCATAGACACTTTAAAACAGGAATTAAAAATATATGGCACAATGCTGGGTGTGTCCAGCTCAGGGCTGAAATGATGTCAGAGTGAAAGGACTGCGATGTGGAAGGGTTTTGGAATAAGCAGACTGTCAATGAAGGTTTCTTATTGAGATATAACAGAGAGAAAAATGCACTTGAATGTAGAAGAGAAACAGGAAGGATAAGGGCAAATTTGAGACAATTTGTTTTTCCAGATTTTTCTCATGTGCTTCATGACTAGGCAGAGATATAATACTAATTGCTCCTAATTGCCTCCTTTCAGTCTTCTGTTTAAAACTACTCAGTCATAGCAGTTCTGGACTGACTTTACCAATAACAAGGATGTTTCTCCAAAATGCTCCTCTAGACTCCTACTTGACTCTTTTTCAACCCAGGTACACTGATTGCACCGGCAGCCTTCTGTTTCAAGGTGTTTTACAGATCAACTATGCTTCATGAAGAAGCATTTTCCTTCTTTGAACACACACTGTCACAGCTGCATTTGATACCTGCTACTTCTTGCTTACAGACATACAGTGAGCATCCTCATTCTTATTGTCTTCCTATTGTCACTCACAATTTTTTAGACTACTTAATCTATCTGTGGTCATCTCTTTTCTAGCATGAAGATATCTCATCTTAGCTATTTTCTGCTAGAGAAATTATGCCATGTTCTTGAGTTTTAGTAAATATGTATTGCATTTAAAGAAGCATGTGTGAAATTTTAAAAGGGAAGAGAAATAAAAAATATCTTCTGCTAGAGCCATCAAAAATTGCAGTCAATATTCATTCTTTTCTCACAGAGCAAAGGGATGTTTGAAGAACCCAATTATGATTAGTGGTTTTTGTTACATTTTGTGCCCTTATTACTGTTATCTAGGTCAGTTTGAAAATCTAGTTCAAGCAAAAGCCATGACAGATCAGCTGTGTGTCTGAAAGATGTAAACAGAGATGACTTGCAGGTGCAGTACCTCTCTGCAAGCAAATAGAATTGAGGTAGCTGTCAAACACGACAGGTCCATCCTCAGCGTCCACCTAAGATTAGAGCTGTTCCAGTTCACCAAAGCCAGCATAATCAAACCATTCTTTATCAGGCTCACCTTTTTTCAGACTAAGATTTGTACTTCAGCAGCACACAATAATCACCAGTGACATCAAGTAACTTAATAGACTGCCATTAATACCCAAAGTCTTTGCCTACCTGCATCCTTTAGAACAGATGTAGTATTTTCATTTCAAACTACTCCTTTTCCTTTGACAAAAACAGTTCCCTAACAGTGAAAGGCACAGGAGAATATGGAGCAAAAGCCCCCAGGAGAAGCCCTGTGTAACATTACATGAAAAATTCTCAGCACAAGCCTTTAACTGAGCTGAAACTAAAGCGAATGAACAGGCAAATGGCCCCGAGCGTCTTATTTCGTGCTATGAAAAGATCAGATCCTAAATGTTGTACACCTGAAGAATACTGAACTTAAATCAAAAACATCTACCAGACAATTTGCCTACCCCCCGTTTTGTGGCTATAGGTTAGAATTTGAGACACCAAGTGTGTAAAATTTAACACATACATTTGAATAACAATATTAACACATAAAAAGGAAATAGGCAATGAACAGATGGTCTGTATTTGGGAGGTTACCCTGTTCTTCAGTAATGCCATGCATAAGAAAGAGAAGGTGCCATACGAAGGACTTTGCTCACAGTAGCAGGGCAATTCCTAGACTGATGGAATGGAGCTAATTTTGAGTGCTGAATTCAGGAATGATTTGTTACCTTTCAGTATAAAATATTCATTTGTTAACTATGAGCAATAATTAGCTCAAAGTACAATTAGTACAATAACTTCCAGTAATTTTGGTCAGTTAAGCCCACATTTTGCTCATAATATTTAATAAAATATTAAAAAGTGTGACTACTTTTATATCATCATCTTTAAAAACCACACTAAGTTATTTTAATCAATATACTTGTTTTAAGTAAAAGCCATTTAATCTTCTGACTTATACATTAACCTTCCATTAAGTATTAGTGAAGAAGTTAAATGCACCTTAGTCAATAATGCTAATGCAGGAACTGTTGTATTACCTATGGAGAAATGAGTATTCATATTATGTTAAAGTGGCTATCCTTAACGATTCCCTATTATATGTCAGGAAACTGATCATAAATTTGAAATATTCTGTAGGAAAATGAATTATAATGTTGAAATTGAGTTCTCTGTACTGTAATAATTCTGAAATGAGGTCACCTACTTCTCCTGGTCAGTGCTTTTTAAGGCAATGATATTGAAGTGATGAAGATACCCTTGATGATACTTTAACCTCACCTTGTGGTTTCACATCTTGGTGGGTAATAAATGAGAATGGTAATTGAACGATACTAAACCAAAATATATGAATGTACATGCAGGTATATGGTAAAGTTGTTTTAGCATAAATTCCCATAGCCTTGTTTCTACCCAGAAATGCCTAAATGTACCACTAGAATGAGCAAAATGCTACAGTTATATCAAAAGATTTCTGTGAGTTTTAGCCTAAATTACAATGTCAGACTATCTGCTTATAGATTTTATTCAGTATGATTTTTTCTACATTTTTTTTCCTAGAACAGATTTTATTTTAAACCAATATTTTCCCCAAGATACAATTTTTACACTAATCTAACAAGCTGCTTCCACAGTGGGATACTCCCTTTCCCCTTGCTTTTGGCTGCACACTGCTCTTGTTTTCCTTCTGTCAGATCTGGTGTCTTTGTGGTTATTAGGTGAGTTGATTCAGCTGATTGTTCTAACATAAAACTCTGGGGATTTTTAAATAAATAATAGTTTTTTACTGTCAGACATCAAAATCCATTTGTCATTTAGTTGCATCATAGCTGAGTCCAACATGAGGGGAGAGCACCTGTGGATGGGGAAGCAAACTGAGATCATGTCTTTTGTCAGTAGTTAATTGTCAGGTTAGCTTTGCTGTGATGTTAAAAAGTACCTACATAATACATAATGCAGGTAATCATGAAAGAGACAGCAAAAATTTGCTCAGGTGCCCGATCAAATGATCTACAAAAATGTGTTGCGATGCAGACTGTAACTTTCAAAATAAAAGTTAAAAAAAAAAAAAGTTTAATGTATATGTGTTGAAATAAAAATAATTTTGCCTGTCTTTTAAGGATGGGCATGAGTAGCTTTCAGGATACCACACTTTTTAAATTGTTGATTTTTTTTCCCTATGATATAAAGCTGGTTTTCTTGATCTTTTCCTGATCTTTGTTTCCGCCTGTAAATGATTATTCCACTCACATTCACCTCTCTTTGTCCTTGCTGTATCATTTGAGTGCTTTCTGCTGACTTTACAAAATTGTGTCCCCAAATCCTTACAGGTACACCTGGTGTTCTAAGGACGAAATGCATTTGAAAAAAGCTAAAATCGCAAAGGTAGAGTTAAATTGGCTGCTATATAGTTAAACTGAAAAAGTCGATTAGCATTCATATAGCAATATAATGATATAATAATTCATATAACAACACTGAGATGTCTCACTTTTGAATTCTAAATAAAATATATTTTTTACATATTTATGAATTTGGGGGACTTTTTTTTTCTATCCCACAGCCCAGTCCCCTTTTTTTCTCAGTACATTCACATCTATACATTTAACTAGAAAGAGATTCAAATTATGATATGGGACACTCAAGTAATGGATCCAAAGTACCTTCAAGCTCTTTCCAAAATATCAAAATTTTGACTCAGTGATGACTAAAAGAAAATGGACAACTATTTCCATATCTTCCTTACCGAAATACCTAGTATTTCCTTTTGTCTGAGAGCTTATACCCCTTCAAAAGTCTGAAATGGGTAATGTTGAATGATATGCTCAAAGATGCGCTTACTACCTACAGCCACTAGACAACAGCATCTGTATGCGGCTTGACAATGCCATTACTTACTTGTAAAATATAAAACTTGCTACTGAAAGGTACTGGTTACACATTTCATTAGTGAGATAGTACTCCGAAATATATTATAGTTTCATTCTCTCTTCCTTATGGGAATAGTTAGTCACAGACCCCTGAAAGTGTTATGTTACTAACAGCTGAAAAAGAGAAGCATTGAATTCTCAGTATCTTCACAGCTACTTGAACTGTATTACTTTGAAACAAATAGACTGTTTTAAAAGGCAGTTAATGTGAAATAATTTACCAGCACTATATGATCTTAAATTGTGGTTCTGAAGAACCCATAATTTCCTTTTTTATATGTAAAATCCATTTTATCTTTGAAGACTACAATAAAAAGCATATCTGTTTACAAAAATTAAAAAAAAAATCCCAAAATTTCCCATACTTAAAAAGTAACATGAACTGACACTGTGACACTGTGATAAAACCTCTACTTTCCTATATTACTTAGATTTCTTTATTAACTCCGTATTCACTTTAAGTTATCAGTTTTAACACTAAAGATGTAGCATTTGTACACCTATGGCAAATACCCTCTTCACCCCATTATCTGCTTCTTGCTGATTCACTTTATCCAAATTCAACCCCTTTGTTACAGTTCTTATACTTCTTCAAATGTTTCTTTTGGTACATTTCCTTCGACGAGTGAGAACTTTCAGACTCATGATTAATGACAAACAAACTGTTATCTACTTCAGCTTTTCTTGTCTGCAGTTTCTACATTTTGATTTATGGTTTTTTCTCCTGACTCCTAGTCTAATGAAGTTTCTAACTTTTAATCTTCTATTAATCCACATTTAAATTAAATACCCTAATTAGGAAGTATCAGATTTAGGGCACCCTTTCCATCTTGTCCTTTTTTATTTTCTTCATGGTTGTTCATCATAGTCGTTTCATACGAATCTGTTTAATTCTTTCAGGTTTTGTTACCAAATTCTCTTTTTGCGTCTCACCTCATAAAATCTTTTATGTCTTCTTGTTCAAGAACTCTTTCTCACACAGATGTTTCTTCAGAGTCCAGCAACCTCTTTTCCACTCTAAAGATATGTGATGACGATTGATGCATCAGTGAATGATATCACTGTATTTGCCTTTTTGTATCCCTTTAGATTGCTCATTTTCCCCTCATTTTCATGGGGTCTCCCACTGCTGGCTTACATTGAGTATGGTTTTATTTCACGCAGGAACACATCCATAGCCTGTAATACTCGGCAACTTGTCGATAACAGTTTTTGTCAGCAGAGTTCACAGAATTCTGTGAGAATGCAACCAATAATAAATGTAAGTGTTATTACAAAAGCCAAAAGCCACCATTCATAATGTGTGACAGGAAAACATCAGAACATTCAAAGGAATAGCTAATGTCTCACATCCCTTCGGTAGCAGGAAATTTGCTACATTAAATGCCTTTGTGATCCTGTGTTCTACAGGCACAAAACACAGCCAAGTGAACAATACAGTCATTCTATGACTCTGAACTAAGTAGAATTCAATCCTGAGGATTTTATTTAGTCCTGAACCTATAACCAAAACATATCAGATTGGAAGATTTTCTCTATCGGGACCCACTTTCCATTAGCTGTCTTCCCTGATGCTCCCAAATTCCTTATCTTTACAAGTAATCTTTCTTCTCTTTTTCACACACCTTTAGCTTCTCACTCTTCTTCACCACACTCATCCAGTCCTTTAAATCTTACTATTTAATTTTTCACATTTTTAAACTATGTTTTGTTGCCCCTACAATCAAGTCTTCCATCTGGGCCTTTGTTCTTATTTTTAAAAAATCGAACATATTTAACTTTGGCCTTCTAAGGGAAAATTTTGAGTATACTTCAATCCTTGAAAATTATCTATTAGTTGGATTATTTTAAATAGAATCTCTCCTCTTTTCTAAAACATAAAATTTCACAATATTTTTCCCACATTTAAATAATAAGTTTAATAGTAATGTTCTTTCCACTTGCTTGAAATTTATCTTACATTTCAATTTATCAATTATTCCAGCCTCAAAATTTTACTTACCTGCTTGTTTATTTTTTCCTCCAGATCACTTTTTAACTACTAAGTACCTTGTCTGCATGATCTTTATAGTCCTTTCTTCAGCCCAGTAGCTGGGTAAGAACTACTTCAGTAACAGTGCCTACAAGAAATGGATTTAATATTAAAGTGGTTATAGCTGTGATGATCTTACCACTAACAAAAAAAACCCCACATACGTAAATAAAGGCATGGCCTCTTCCTATAACTACATCAGCTAATGTAGCTGAGAGTCAAGGCTAAATTTTCAAGAACATGAGGACATGTGTCCCTGAAAGCTTATCTGCTTATTGTTTTTCTCTATTCTAAGTTTAAAAGGAACACTTGTGTTCCTTCAGATTACTGCTACTAAACATTTTTAAATGTGCATGTGATTGTCACAGTCTTATCCATGTATGAGTTTATCTTCTAGAAAGCAACATACTGTAGAAAACTGCCACAAATAGTTTTTTAAAGTGACCTTGACCAAGTGCTACAAGACGATTTTGTAACTGCTGGAATCTCTTTTTTGTTGTTGTTGCTGTGGGGTGAAAGAGAAAGGAGTATGGGGAGGTACCAAGTGCTGTTTTGTTTAAATTCACGTTTTCAACATATGAAAATCCACTGAAATTAAATCAGAAAATATATTTTTGGGGGAAAAAATCATAGGAGATATATTTGGGTTTTTATTACACTCTAATGAAACAGTTTTCATGCCATTCAGAATTGTGTATCTGCTTTTGTTGGAAACCTGACATAAGTTTATACCAATGTGCCTTGAAAAGGACGAACCCAAACTGTGTCTTGGTAAGGAATCACTTAAAATAGGATATTTAACTTAATATTTTCTACAGGTTAAGCCTTTCTAGATGACAGACAGCAATCAAATTTTTTCAGTTAATTTTCTATTCCAGTTCCTCACAAAGACTATAAGAAGAGTCTCACTGTAAACTTACTGGTGTATAAATACTTTCAATTCTCACCTGTGCCAGTTCTGTATAGATGAGAAGTAGGGAAGGAGCAGTGAGAAGAGAGTGAAGACCAACACAAGAAGTTGGTTAAATGACTTGCAAATACATTCTCCCAGAACCTCTCCAAGTGCCAAGTTTCCCTTGACCATTTTTTTGGCTCTGAATTTGGTGACTGTTCAACTTGGAGAGATGGGCAATCAGAAAATAGCCAACTGATCTGAAAAAAAATTGGATGTTTGTGTCCTTTAAAAGGCTGAGAAAGCTGTGGGCATTTGGCATAGTAATTTACATGCACAATTTTGGTTCCTAAGCCTTCATGTAGAAATCCTGAACATTCATCTCTAGTGTAATCCCTTTCAGTTTTTATATTTTTGGCATTACTTGATTCACATGTTTTGCATGAGTTCTAGTGACTTTTCATAATGTACCAAAATAATGTTTGAAATGTTTTAATGTAACTTTCAGTGGACACTTTGGATGGATTTTTTTACCATGTAATATAAGATTTCCAAAGGTATCCAGTCTTACCAAGTAAACAGGCTCCCCCAAAAGTCAGTGGATTTATCCCATCTGCCTTAGACATCTATTTCAGGACTAGTTTAAGTACCCTTTGGAGGTTCATGATTACAACTGACTTGCTAGGAAAAATGTGCAGTAATAGAAAACACAGACAAATACATCAAAAGTGAGGTTTTTAAAATATATAACTGAATTCTAAAGTAAGGGTGTTCATTATTAGAATCACAGAATCACAGAATGTTAGGGATTGGAAGGGACCTCGAAAGATCATCTAGTCCAATCCCTCTGCTGGAGCAGGAGCACCTAAATGAGATCAAAATAGTTTCAAAGAACCTAACTCACATTTTATTCAATTTGGATTTATCCAAATTGAAAATCATACGAAAATTTGAAATATAATTGTATAATCACAGGTTTTTTAAATTTTGCCCAATTTAAGAATATGGGTAAAGGAAAATAATTCCTCCAAGATAGCCCATGTCACTAATGAGCTAGGAATAGCTTCTGCTACATGCAGAATATTGTAAAATTTTTTGTTCTCATCTGATATTTCCTCCTTAGTGATGTTTATTTTTATCCTCTGATAACAAAACTAAATACAATGATGGGTGTTGTGGTTAAACCCCAGCCAGCAACTAAGCACCACACAGCAGCTCACTCACTACACACAGTTGGGATAGGGGAGAAAATTGGGAGAGTAAAAGTGACAAAACTCATGGGTTGAGGTAAAGACAGTTTAATAGCTAAAGCAAAAGCCATGTGTGCAAGCAAAGCAAAGCAAGGAATTCATTCACTGTTTCCCATCGGCAGGCAGGTGTTCAGCCACCTCCAGGAAAGCAGGGCTCCGTTACATGTAATGGTTACTTGGGAAGACAAATGCCTTCACTCCAAATGTCCTCCCCTTCCTTCTTCTTGCCCCAGATTTATATGCTGAGCATGATGTCATACGCTATGGGATATCCCTATGGTCAGTTGGGATCAGCTGTCCCAGCTGTGTCCCCTCCCAACTTGTTGTGTACCTCCAGCCTCCTCACTGGTGGGGTGGTGCGAGAAGCAGAAAGATCCTTGACTCTGTGTAAACTCTGCTCAGCAATAACTAAAGCATCAAGGTGTTATCAATGTTTTTTTCACCCTAAATCCAAAACACAGAATCATACCAGCTACTAGGAAGAAAATTAACTTTATCCCAGCTGAAATCAGGATAATGTGAATAGCAGATAAAACTTGCTTGGGAGTTCAGCTAATGAGATGCAAAGTGTATGATGTGAAGGAAATTTTTTTCCATATCCCAGTGCCAAGAAAAACATTATAATCCTAAAATTGAATTAGAACACAGCCAAAGCAGTTCCGTTTCCTCAAAACTTACAGTGCCTATACAGATACGATTGAAAAGTCTCATGTATTTTTCTCTTTATTCACATTTTCTCCTCCTGACTTTTTACCTAGCCCTTGCCTTCTAAGAACATTTTTGTTGTATGCCTCTAAAGCAGTTTGTTAATATAGAGTTCAAATAGCTCAAATAACTGTCTGTTTCCATTTCATCTTGATTGATTTAATGGATAATCTAAAGAAATAATTTTCTGTGTATGTCATAGTATTAAGGTACATAGTATTAAGTACAAAGGCATTATTCAACTTTCACAAAATTAGTTGATACGCCAGATGTAAAAACAATTTACTTTGGTGAAGTATAGCTCTGTATTTTAATGACTTAATTTAATTTTAGAAGGGGTGTGGTTAGTAGGTCAAGAGAGGTTCTCCTCCCCCTCTACTCTGCCCTGGTGAGGCCGCATCTGGAATATTGTGTCCAGTTCTGGGCCCCACAGTTCAAGAAGGACAGGGAACTCCTTGAGAGAGTCCAGAGCAGAGCCACCAAGATGATTAAGGGAGTGGAGCATCTCCCTTCTGAGGAAAGGCTGAGGGAGCTGGGTCTCCTTATCTTGGAGAAGAGGAGACTGAGGGGTGACCTCATTAATGTTTATAAATATGTTAAGGGCGAACGTCGTAAGGATGGAGCCAGGCTGTTCTCAGTGATGCCCAATGGTATGTCAAGGGGCAATGGATGTAAGCTGGAACACAGGAGGTTCTGCTTAAACTTCAGAAAAAACTTCTTTACAGTGAGGGTGCCAGAGCACTGGAACAGGCTGCCCAAGGAGGTTGTGGAGTCTCCTTCTCTGGAGACATTCAAGACCCACCTGGACGTCTTCCTGTGTGATCTCATTTAGGTGTTCCTGCTCCGGCAGGGGGATTGGACTAGATGATCTTTCAAGGTCCCTTCCAATCCCTAACATTCTGTGATTCTGTGACTGGGGTATGATAATTGCTTGCTATAGTTTTCCCTCTCAGCAAGATTAACATGGCCAATGTTTTTGTTTCAGAAAAGTGTTAATAGTAAAGTTATAAAACTCAAATGATGAGGGAATCCCCAGAATTTCAGAGTTCAGACAAATATTCAGAGTTAGATGTTTATTGCACTTCCCCAGTTTAAGAAAATCTTGCTTGGATCAATCGCTCACCATTTCCACATGGCTTAAATCTCCATGAAGCATCTACACTGTTCACCCTCTGTGTTATTTTCACTTCTTTGAGATTTTGGGAATGGAAAGTCCCATGCCAACAGCATCCCTCTCAAAATCAGCCCATAAATAGCTTCAGCACTTTGATCACCAAATCCCAGCCACTCTTCCTACCTGTTAAACAAGCATTTCTTTTTTGTTGCATTCTTAAATTGAATTTTTTGGTGGTTCAAGTTCATTGCAAGTATTTCTATTAGAAGGAAAATTACGCTGAATCCAACATAACAACGTTTTCTAAATTACAAATTGTTTCATTTGATCATAATCTTCTTATCTGTAAAATGTCTGGATCTGAAATATTTTGAAAGAATATCAGTAATAACAGTCATCATCTCCTCCTACTTACATATTCATACTGTGAGATTACTTAGTATGTCTTATATGTAAAATATACAATTTTCAGGCCCTATTCAGTATGTGTCTAACCTGAAGTCTGTGAATTTTCCCACCAAAGATAATGGCATGTGTTAGTCTTCTTATATTGTTAAGGTTGGGTAACTCCATAGACTCTTCTTTGAATTTTGCTTCCATTGAAATCACCCTTCTGATTTCAGGTAGACCACAAGCAGGTTTATTATCTGGGAGTGCCACATTGAAAATAAGTGCACTTGATTTTTCAAAAATAAGCAGAGAGTCAAAATGTTTGCAGAACCTTAGCACTTCTTGTAGAGATTTCATTAGAAAGTTGACTGACTGATAGAACTATTGGGTTTGCCTTTCCTGTACAAAGGAGAACAGACTTCTGGGCAGAAAAGGTAATTTATGCCCAGGATTTTCCCCTTTTGTGGTACTCATTGGAAATACCATTGACACCCAGAAAAGGATTGTCCATATTGCCTATTTTCTCCAAATAAATTAGAGTAGATAACAAAGTTGAGATTGTAACTCTCTCTTTAGGAAGTAAGGCAAATGACGCTCATCTAAACATACAGGAAAATGTATTGCACTTTTAAACACATCTAAAGATACCAGAATAAACTTGTTAAGAAATTAATGCAAACAAATTTATCAAAATGTAGCTTGTATATTTTCTTGTAAAATATTTAAACGTTATTTTTCCTAATAGCTGTTTAAACAGAAGCAGGACCCTTTTTTCTTTAACGGACGCATTTTTAGATAGTTCTTTAGGAATTTTAGTCAATAGAAAATACTCTCCTCATTCTGCAAAATTCATGAAGATGTAAGAATCATTCCTTCTTAGGAAACTAATAAGTAAAAAACTTATTTTTTATTTAAAATTAGAAGAAAGACATCCACCTACAATGTTGAGTTATCTTGTTGTATCAGGAGCTTCTACAAAACCACAATTCAAGTTTCTATTTGATCATTTGTCCTTTCTTAAGTCAGACAAATAGCCACTAGATAAATTGAAATTCCACCTGGCATCCCTTGTTCTTCCTTGTCACTTTGGTTGCAATGCGAAATATTTTCTTTGGTCTGAGAAATACTTTCTCTATTCCAATAAATATTTCCTGATGATATTTTATCAAAATTAACTTTTTTTTATGTACGATGTGTTTGACGGTTCAAAACTCATAAAACATTTAATATTTTTTATCAATATTTCTGCTCAGTAGATACTGCTATGATACAAGATCAACACATTATGGCTATTAAGGATAATTCAGAATACAAAAATCTCCAAAAAGCCAGACTACATTTTTTTTCTTTTTTTTTTTTTACAAAAAAACCCCCCAGAAGTCTCACTGTTCAATTTGGCATCTGTATAAACAGATGAATTTTTAGACCAAATGTGTGGAAGTAGCTCTACAAAGTGATGGTGAACCAACTTACAGATTTCCTCCAGCAATTCAAGAGTCTTACACACACAGACTTCCTGTTGACTTCAATGGGACCACAAAAGACCTGCCAGCTCTTGCATTTTTACTATGGAAAGAGAAAAAGCAGACAAAATACTAATGTAACAGTCAGGAGGAGGGTGTAATCAAGGGAGAAAGGAAGAATATGGAAATGTTTATGCTGACAAGTTCAGGAGGATTTTGTGTGTGTGATGTACTTGGGCACATGAGCTAAAGGTGAAAGGAAAGAATCAGTGCTTATAAGACAGAATAGTCTAGTGTTTGAAAAAGAAGTCCAAATATTAAAGGCAGGTGTTGTTAAAAATATTGAAAAAGCGTGGTTTTGGAGAGGGAAATAGGTTTATACACCCTTATTTTAAATGTAGCATCCCATAAAGGGAATGCTAAAGGGAATCATAATCCCTTTTTGTTAAGAAATTTATGGTTTCCATCAAGGGAAACAAATTCTGCTTTGTAGGGGCATTTCCTACCAACATTTCCAAACCCATCAGAAGACTTCCTCATATATAAACATATATTTACCACATTAGCACATGCACTATGGTTATTCTCATCTTGCATACTGGACACAAAGGAAATATTTTGGAAGGAAAAAGTAGAAAAAAATCTTCTCAATACAATAAATCAATCATATTCATTTAAGTTTTGTCTTTGTACATTAATTTAGAAATAAAACTATGTTCCTACACATGGTAAGGGTGTGGGACTAGATGATTTTAAAAATTCCCTTCCAGTCCACCCCATTCCATTATTCTATATTATTAAAGTATGTTTTTTTAGTATTACATATTGTATGTATATTAGTAATAGCTCATGTATCTGCTCTTAGAATTGTTATCGGCATGGCATCCAAAATAAAAAGGAAACCAAAATATATTCTAGAATTGTCATAAACACGTAAATTTAGTTTCAGGATGCTCTTACTATTTATGTGTTGATTGTATGGAGTTTAACAGCTTATGTTTATTGATTGCATTAGAAATCCCTATTTCTAATGTAAATAACTGGCATTTAGGATGACTAAATATGTTATTAAAATGTATCATGATATGTAAAGATTTCAGAATTCGTTATTCATTAATTCCTCAGTGAATCAGGGTAAATGAAATATTTTAGTACGCTTACTATTTTTGAATTGAGGAATTATCCAGCTATTAAGGAATGGTGCCTTTAATGTGGTAGTCAATAATAATACCAAAAGTCATATTGATTTTTCATGAACAATTGGCTGCAGCTTGTACATGTTTCTCATACTACTAAAAATGTTCCACTGTGTACAAAATTAAAGAAGCAGTTCATTTGTTTTTTTTCCTGTGTAATAAGTATGTATGCTAGGAGTAGAACAGAGCTGTACCTACAAGTGAATACATCTTTCAGACCAAATCTTAATTAAAAAAGTGTGTGGACATGCAGTTCTGTGTGCTGGTGTCACGCATAACTCTCTGTCAGAAGAGCTTAGATACAGAACTGTTATGAATCTATATTTATATATATATATATATATATGAACTTTTTTCTTTTTTTTCTTTTTGAGGATTGGCAGATCAAAATGACACATTATCATTAAAAACTGCTTGGGAGGATGAAGGGATTTCACATTTTTTGCAGAGTGACAAGAAATAGGGAAATGACCTGAATGTATGCAATGCTTAAATGTTGTCAGATATTCATCATATTTATATGCTTTGCCTGCCTCTCTGCTCAGGGTGATTTAATACTACATTAAAGTAGAACCTGGGAGGACATCATAAACAGCTCTTGTTTAAAGGGCATTGTGAAGGAGAGCCTTTAATCTGATTGATGAAATAAATGGAAAGTAATCTATCCTCTATTCAACAGCTTGTTGATGATATGAAAGAATTCCTACTCAAGCAAGCAAAGCTTTAAAGAGAAAGACCTCTTTCATCCTGTCAGCCTCTCATTTTTAGAAAAAGTTAAGTTTTTCATCATGGTTCAGGGGAGTTCTTGTAAAACGTTCATTGAAAATTTAAGAGCAATTACAGTGTCAGACAGCTAGAAAAATTGCTTTTACCGAGTGAGAGTTCTCTGACAGATGCATTGTGGGAGAATTGATTCTTTCTAAGGGATAAGTGAATTGTCATTGTTAGTCTCTTCTCATGACATCTAGCTAGATGTCATCTGCTTTGTAACAGAAGATTTGAATCAGACAACTGTACTCAACACTAGACAGTGTCTAGATTAGTTCAGCAAAGAAATAAGCCTGTACTCTGCATGGCATCAACTGAGCTTTTAAAGATTACAGATGACCAAGGGTTTGAGGAAAAAGTTTGAAAAATCAAAAACAAAGCTTTAAAGCCACTTCAGAAAGCCTGGATGTTTAACCTATAAGGAAGTCTGTCAAATCCTTGAGGAAACCACATAGAGAAAGATCAATAGGATACCTACTGGCTCCATTAGCTTGATGTAAAAAGGGGAAGAGGGAAACCAGCTCTTCCACAAAAGAAGCTACATTATTCCAGAGATTAAGCGGGATCAGTTCTCTTGCAGAAAAGAAGATGAGAAAAAGAATGAAGATTCTTGGTGGGCCAGAACTGGAGTGAAAGGGCTTGTCAGGTAATCTAACTGATGATAAGAGAGCAGTTTATTGAAAGGAGGTGTCTCTAATTAGGTGTTCATTAGCATAAGGGTAGGTGCCAATTCTAATCTTGAGTTAGCTGCAGAAAATAGGCTGTCATTCACTCTGCAGTCCCTGAGCTGACTTCTTCATAGTATATGCTTGCTGAATCCATTTCTGCTTTTTATGTGTTTTTTCTGTTTGGATTACAGAGATACATTTGGTGTATAAGAATGTCATTGGCATTTTTCCAAAATAGCACCATCACATTCATTAAGTATTCACAGTATTGAAATGTTATATTGTTTTAATATACTATATATGTATGTGGTATAAAAAAGAAATGTCATTTTATACACAGTTATGTTTCAGTATGAAAGCTTTGTTTGTTTCACCTTTTGCATCTGATTTGAACCTAACCTTAGTTAAACTAATAAAAAACAACAAAAAAGGCAGTTATTCATACTTAAAATAAATTCACTAGTAACTACCAAATTATAATGAAAAAAAACAGCTAAAATATTCTCTGTATCATGATGAGACTGATACATTCTTCACCAGTTCAAATTTCAGAAACATTTTTGTGGCCAGGGCTTAGTCAATATCAGATTTTTTCATTTTGAATTCCTTATTCTGTGCACTTCATATATCTGAAAGAATGTATACAGACTTTAGTTTACAAACTGAGTATTTCTTTTAGTTGCTCAGGAATTAAACAGTGAAGCATTTGTAGTTCTTCATATGTTTAATTCCTTTAATGGCAATAATAATAACATGCAGACTTAAATAAAATTGTGTTCTTTGGCTGTGCTTTATTTATTGTTATGCATCTCTTTAAAGGTTCGGTAGGAATGGCCTCATCATTTTAACCTGAAATAAATTCATCTCTTCAGCTTTGGGAAGAATAGGCCTGAACTAAACTCTGTTTCCTTTCCTTAACATGTCTCGAACATCTTAAGAGTTTATGTGCCATTAAAACATTCTTTTGAAGCTGTGGAAATGCAAACTGTCAGGACAACGTTTTCAAGAAGTCCCTGATGCTAAAAATCACTGACCTGGACTAGTTTCAATACTGTTACTAGCATTTTTGTCCTTAAGATTCAATAGATCTCTTTATCAATGTCCATAAGGCATTTGGATGAATCAATAATAATGATGAAAAGAAAGCTGTAATTCTACAGGAAAAGTGCTGCTAAACAGAACAACATACAAAATTGATAAAACTTCTTAATGGGGCTGGGGAGGGGTTCAGTATTCTAATGGCTTATATTTTCACCTGAGTTAATTAAATGCCCTTAGATACCTTGCTAACAATTGATTTTTCTGTTGTGATCTCCTGAAGCATTATCTTATTAAAGGTATAGAAGGGCACGTTACTCAGAATCACTCAGTCTTTGCCAAACAACAAAACATAGGGGTTTTATTTATGTTTATTACAAATAAATTTTTCAAAGTGTTTTCTTGGCTACATTTATTTTTGTAGCTGTTAGAGCTGTAAATCATATATCTGGGGACAGATCATAACAAATATTCAAAAAAGGCATGTATTTGTAAGCAAATAAATCAACAGCCTTTTTCAGATTCAATTTTATCTGCAGGAAAATTAAGTAACAATTTAGTTTTGCAATGTGTAGTAAATTATATGCAATATTGTAAGTAAACTGATTTACTGATTGATATTAAGAATATGATCCAATGTTCAGTAAACCTAAGGGGAGTCTCCACTGATTTGACCACACTGATGAACCCAAATCTGAAAGCCATATATGGTACTATTCCTAAGCACTGCTTTTTCTTCCTCACTCCAGATTTATTTTTTTAGTTGGAAGGAGTGAGGGGTTGTTATGAGGTTTCGTCTTAGGATATTTTTAAGAATAATGTTTCTATTTTTTCTGCAAAGCTCTAATTGAAAGAAGGTTGTGACAGGTAAAACTTTTAAAATCTGTATCTATTGCAGACTAAAAATATTTAATGACATGGATGCTACTTGCATATAAATTCTATATGACAAAGGATGCTGACTTTTTTATATCTAGACAAACATCTATTTCTCCCAAATCTATTTGCAGTAAAAATAAAGGATAATACGGCCTGTGAAAGAGCATTTTTACAAATGTAATGGATAGTCTTTGGGGAATTATAGCTGAGAAATTATTTCTCCTACTTATTGATTTTTCTCATTTACTGATAGTTGCAGCTGCAGAGTCTCAACTTTGGAAATATTGCTCAGAGGAAAGGTTTAAGATTAAGTACTGTTTTTTAAAAAAGAGAATTAAAAATGTAGTATGCATTCTCCAGTTCTTGACAGTACATTTTTAACCAGTTATTTCTCAGGAGGTTTTTGGTTTCTTATTGATCTTGTTTTGAATCAGCTCCTTGATAAATATAAGTCAGAATAACCCAAGTTTTGTTTTATTTTGTCAGAGTTTCTTTTCTAACAGGGTTATAGTAATATTTCTTTGCTTCACATAGCAGTTTCACTAGTAATACCTAGATGGACTGGATATTTCCTTTCAGAGATTATCACAGTCAATTTGTTTTCATGTATCACTGTGTTACACAGTTAATGAAATTATTTACTCTATAGCTATCAAGTAGTCATCAAATACTGCAGCAGAAACACTAACTTTTGAAAAGCAGTCTCTGTGTGTGTGTGTGTGTGTAATTGCTAAGACACAAAAGGAAGTTTATGAAATGGTTAAAGTTGGAATATATGGTTTCATTCTGGTATTTAGCTGCCAAAGTTGAATGTGATGGAAGGCATCTGCGGTTGTGTTTGTGTAAGGTTGTCTTTAGTGGCAGAGTGTATTATCTAGTGTCACTTTATGAAACTTTCAGTGGTCCAGCGTTTTTCTTTTCCAGTATGTGTGTAAGAATTACTTTAATCTTTTTTCTCTATGAGAAAAGATAAATATTATCTGCTGTATATACCTGATGAAACACTTATCTTTTTGATAATTAATGAACCCATTTTAAGTCCATGTTATGCTATCCATCTTTTGTGGTACTGAAATGGATGACAGTGTGATTATGTCTTTGAAAGATAAGTAAATGTGTGTGCTCTTAGATCATCAGGCTTTTAAAATACCAGGAAAGTATGAGTATAGCAAAACCGGGTGTATTTCTTAATGTTGACTTATAATACAGTGATTTCTCTGGTTTTATTTAGAAATGCATATTTTATTGCACTAAATACTCACATCAGATTTCACAGAACTCTGCAAATTAATTTATTAATATTTTATGTTCCATTTATGCCTTTATTTGCATATTGACAAAATAATAAATATGCAATATTTAATATTACATGATTGAACATGGATTTTTATTCATATTACATAAAAGCGTTGGTGAGCAAAGAATACTGTTATGTTTTACATGAGGATTCTCAATACCATTACAAGTCAATTTAAGATTTGAATTATTTTTCAGTATTCTTGTCAATATAAACTGGCTTACAAAGACACGTCTAGAATGATAATTGATGGATTTCTCAAAATACCTTTGTCATTGAAGAAAAGTATATACTTTGAATTTCATTATTGCAAAAGTATATTTTTAAGAAGTCAAACAGATCCCCTTAAGTATCTTAAATGGTATAATTTAGGCCATCTGTGTTACGATATGGAATAATGTTTAATTATCTCGTTTATCACGGCTTCTGAAACAGTTTACACTATAAATTCTGTTTATGAAGGGTAAAATTATACTGTCAGATTACACATCCTAGTACAGACTACATTTTACTCTTCAGAAGAGGAAAAAATAATTTAAATGGGAAAAGGTCAGTGGATCTCTGGACACTCGTGTCCTGCAAACTATTTGATTCTTCTGTACATCACCTATAGACACCAGTAAAAAAGCTGCTACAGCTTGGAGGCAGTATATAGCTACATGTAGGCAGTGGATTTAAACTAGAGGCAATTCAGGGTCATTTCTTTTGGAGTTATGGCTGCAAGTGAATTTTCTGTCTCCATATTTCAATTAAACAAATGTCCATGGCTCAGAAAATTGTTATATTCTAAAACTGGCCAAATTCAAACTTGGAGACTGTAAGAAAAGAAAAGAAAAGAAAAGAAAAGAAAAGAAAAGAAAAGAAAAGAAAAGAAAAGAAAAGAAAAGAAAAGAAAAGAAAAGAAAAGAAAAGAAAAGAAAAGAAAAGAAAAGAAAAGAAAAGAAAAGAAAAGAAAAGAAAAGAAAAGAAAAGAAAAGAAAAGAAAAGAAAAGAAAAGAAAAGAAAAGAAAAGAAAAGAAAAGAAAAGAAAAGAAAAGAAAAGAAAAGAAAAGAAAAGAAAAGAAAAGAAAAGAAAAGAAAAGAAAAGAAAAGAAAAGAAAAGAAAAGAAAAGAAAAGAAAAGAAAAGAAAAGAAAAGAAAAGAAAAGAAAAGAAAAGAAAAGAAAAGAAAAGAAAAGAAAAGAAAATACGAGAAAGATGAGAAAAGAAAAGACGAGAAGAAAAGAAAAGAAAAGAAAAGAAAAGAAAAGAAAAGAAAAGAAAAGAAAAGAAAAGAGAAAAGAAAGTATGCCTTTCCTAAGGCTTGTCCATTGACCTTTATGTTCTGATTCTTGTTTCTACACTTGAGAAAGTGCCAGGACAATGTATTTTAAGGTATTTGGGACTTTCTGCATTTAGATCAGTCTCATTTGTCTTGACTCCTGTCTGCTCATCAGAAAGATAGTGCTTAACTACAGACACTTTATGACCACAGGTATTGCTATGTTAACCATGAGAAGGGATAATTAGGAAACATATAAAGTTATAATAATGTTTATTTAGATCCACATATTGCCATGAAATATGAATGGTGCTGATCAGCTATCATAGAAGTTTCTAAATAATATTAGCAAAGAAGAAATCAAACTAAACCTTTGTTAGTGAACAAAAATTCCTTTCAAGGTTTTAACTTTGTTTACTTAATTACTTAGCTCATTAAAAATTATAATGTATTATTTATCTAACCGTTATATAGAAACACTTGTATGTGGAAGCCATTGTTTCTTCCTTTCCAAATACTATGGTATTTGAAAAAAGAATAGATGTTTGATTTCAATTCCATAAATTCATTTCCAAGAAATTGGACTGTGTGAGAAAAGTTAGTTAAATAAATAAAGTTTTTGTGTACATATGAATGTTAATGGTTATGAAAGATAATTGTAGTTTTTGTGTGAATTAGCTAATCACTATTTATTAGCCCATCACTAACTTATGCCAAGTGGATAGTTCAGGTTTCTGCATGTACTCTGAATTAATTAATTACTCAAAAGGTGGAGCAGCTTGACCAGGATTTAACAAAAGCAGCAAATCATTTATTTACCTTGTTTCTTCCACCAAACAGGTCTGTTTTGGATAATACACTATAGTCACTAATCTTTTTTCTGTTAGAAAACACTTGTTGAATACACATAGTCTCTGGAGATGGGAGGTATCTAAATTTTAAACTGAAATAGTGGGACTCTGGTGGTTATTTTTTGTAAGGTCCAGTAGCAGAATAACTAGTCTACCAAGAGATTGACAAGTACCTTCTTACAGAAGCATGTGCTCTAACTTGTAAAATAAGTAATTGCCAAAAATGCAAATTATTTACATTTGTTAAGCATAATGTGTTCTAAAGGAACAATATCACAGAATCACAGAATATTGGGGATT